>NC_053127.1:11793775-11823775 GCF_010015445.1 Perca fluviatilis | reverse complement strand
ATAAGAAGGTTGATATCACTCTCATGTATGCACTTTAAATATAACGCTGGAGCCAGCAGCCAGTTAGCATAGCATAAAGACCAGGATGAAATCATCCTCCTACCAGTACCTCTAAAGCTTAATTAACATGTCAATCTTTTTAAATTAAGGGTTTTACTATTCATGAATGCATTGCAGATATATTTATTGTAAATTATGTTAATCTTTAATATGTTCACTTGCCATACATTTAAATCAAACCTTACAATTTGTGGCAGTCCATCAATCTGCACTTCAGAAATAATGTAGGGTAGCTGAGAACAGGTCTGTCCAATACTCAAAGAGCACCTATATCACACAGGAGCCTTTTTTGAGCACTAGTTAATTTCATAGGTGACAATTCTGGTGTCTCTGTCAGCTGGTCAGTCAGTCAACCTTCCTGTTTTTAATAGGAGGATGCCTTGTACCCCTGATTATCATGCTTGGTGTATTATGTTCAGTTATATCCCTCTTGTTAACTCAAGGTGGCTATTGACACTAATAAGATGTCTGTGGAACAATACTGAGGCCTCAGATAGTAGATGGAGGGATTAGTTTCCTGCCCCAGATAGTCTAAACACTGACCTGGCTTCATACTCCACATCTCAACCCCCTGTTTGTTGGTTTTATCTGGGAAGATTGTGAGAAGGGGCCACTGTGTCGGAATTTGGCAGAGTTTACTTTGCCGAATTTAAAGAACTGTTTCACCCTTTGGAAGAAGCCGTTGTCAATGAGCGAATAGAGGGACGTATCTAAGCCTTCCTTCTAACTGCTTTTGATGTGAAAATAACAGAGCTGTGCCACCGCTCCTGATGCCACGTCTCCTATGACCACGGAAGCAGGTTTCTCAACAGACATATTTTAGTCACAGTCGTAGGCTGGGCCTTTTTTACAGCTTCTGCCATTTGTTTGACTCTGTGGAGTACCCAGTCCTCAGACTATGGAATGCTGTTTTATTCACAATTAAATAAATGAATAAATAAATAAATAAATAAATAAATATGCCTTTGAAATACATCATTAAATTAATAAATGAGGCAATAAATACATAAATAATTAAATAAATTTAATTATTTCATAGTACTTTTATTTCATAAGTCCATATTTATCTATTTCAAGAGACTTTTATTTCCTAATGCCACATTTATTTATTTCACTCTCTATTTATTTCAAGTTCTTGTACGCAAATCAGGGGGCGTGGCTATCTCTCACATTCAGAACAGAGCCGTGGGCAAAAAAAGGCTGGCGAAGTGAGAATGCAACACTGTACTCTTTACCCAGCACAAAGTCACCTATTCTGGGGTAATTAGACCACCAACTAGCGCTGACCTGACGAAGCACCACGACCGGCTGTTTGCGGTGCTGTGTGCCCAGCCCACAGTCACCTATTCTGGGGTAACTAGACGACCAATTAGCGTTGACCTGACAGAGCACCACAACAGGCAGCTCGTGGTACTCTGTCCACTGCGGGTCATATACCCCTGACTGCACCTGCGGGTTGACACGACAGCTGAGGCGTTGTTAAAGTGTAAATTGCAGGTTACATTTTTCATGAAGTTAAGCAATGTGCTTATTAAACATAAAGATTAGAGCCGCCCACCATGGTTTGGTATGGCTTTTTATAACAAAATGCTGAATATAATATGAAAAGTTGGAACTTTTTACAGTGGTTTTAAGCACTCCCCCTCCCTTCCACTAAGACTAGAGTTACCGTTAGTCTAACCACGGGTAGGCTAGCAGTTATACTGGAGACTGTACGTGTTAAAATCCACTAAGTAGACAAGGAGAGGACTTAAAAGTTTAACAAGTATTTATTTAAGTAAAATCATAAGAGCATAAACGTGTACACGGGTCCGAGTTGAGCAGGCACACAGGCTTCTCTCATCAGACTGAATTTTCTGGCTTATACATGAATTCATATATCAGTCTCTAAGAGCATTTTGATTTGTTTATTAAAAGTTGGAGGAGTACCGTGGTTTAGACTTCGCCTCCCCTGGTTGGTGCACAGACTGGTCCCAGTCTTTTGGCACACGCCCTCTTCATCAGTTGTTAGGCAGACTTTAGCTATGCTGATGGTCAGAAAGAACAATGCGCCACTGTTGTCCGTCACAGATTGAGAAGTAACTTACTTTCATGGTCAAACTGATATTAACTTCGTTGCTGCACTCTTGTTGCTTTCTGACCACCGTCATCCAGTGCTGCTTTCTTCACGTACAACAGTATCCTTTTCTCATTTTGCATGACTAAGCTGTCACAGTGCTCTTCCACTAAACACACTAAACACACAATACTTATTCAACTATAATTTTTATCCTCATACAGCACAGCCAGCTTGACTGATTATTTTTATTTCTTACAAGACCTAGCAAAAATGGTAAACTATTGTGTTTGTGCGGGATGTACGAATACATCAGAAACAGGGCCGAGGCAAACGGCTGATTCGTGCCCTGGTGAGGTTTGTGGCTACGAAGTGGGCTGATTTTACTGCTGCCTCTGTGACCCACTCTCTCCTCTGCCTGCTGTGTGTGTGTGTGTGTGTGTGTGTGTGTGTGTGTGTGTGTGTGTGTGTGTGTGTGTGTGTGTGTGTGTGTGTGTGTGTGTGTGTGTGTGTGTGTGTGTGTGTGTGTGTGTGTGTGTGTGTGTGTGTGTGTGTGTGTGTGACGGCCGGCCAGCGAGGTTGTCAGGTGCTTGTTGAGTTTAACTCCGAAAAGACAGTTAACACAGGTTCCCATTAATCTTATGATGGACATGTGTCGTGATATTTAAACAAACAATCCGTCAACGGCGAAATAAAAGGCTCTTATTTACGAGAGCGGTCTGCGAGACCTCCGGTTTGCAACGGGGTGTCTGAGCGAGACTGTCCGAATGACGAGCTAGCAGCCCCGGCAGACGCTAGCTGGCTGTCGCGTCACTATATGGAGCTTCTCAACTCTGAAAACTTTGAAGCAAATTGTCAATTCGGCAACAATTTTCGCAAGCCTATATTCGAAATCTAAAAAGTTAATTTCTCCCCTAAAACGTTCTCATAAGTGAATTTAGTGATGAATAAGATGGCGAAAATTGTTAAAATTGTAGTGTTGTTGGTCTGCCAAAGAAGTCCCATTCTGAATGTGAGAGATAGCCACGCCCCCTGATTTGCATATAAGAACTGGAAATAAATAGAGTGAAATAAATAAATGTGGCATTAGGAAATAAAAGTCTCTTGAAATAAATAAATGTGGACTTATGAAATAAAAGTCTCTTGAAATAAATAAATATGGACTTATGAAATAAAAGTACCATGAAATAATTAAATTAATTTAATTATTTATGTATTTATTGCCTCATTTATTTATTTCATGATGTATTTCAAAGGCATATTTATTTATTCATTTATTTATGTATTTATTCGTGTATTTATTCATTTATTTATGTATTTATTCATTTATTTAATTGTGAATAAAATGGCATTCCATATCAGACGGTATACACTTACTGCATCTCAAATGCCATCAATCTGTAATTCCACTAGTTTTTGTGTGTGTTTGTCATTTGTGCTTTAAACCTGCATTAATTTCAAAAAAAAAAAATAATAATAATGTAATGGCAGTGCAACAAGCTGTAAGCACATCATTAGGATATGAACACCCTATATAGATGTAATGTGTTAGCAAAGAGTTGCCTATTTACACATCCAGTAGACATTGAGCAATATTAGCATTTATTTTGGGTCGTGTTTCCAGCCACCGGATGAATGTCCAACATTCACCCTCTTTTCAGCTCTGTTTTGTTTTCCACTAACTCCTGAGAAAAACATCTGGCTCTTTAGCGGCTAAATGCTCAACTATGCTTATTAGCTAGCTTAACTTTTTCAGTGAAAACAGCTGCCTGCTGGTAGCAGGGGCGATGAGGGCGGTGAGATCGAACTAAGACAGTAAAGTTGCAGCTGTAAAACCAAAACAATGACCTGAAAGATGTTAAAACTCTCCGTAGTGATGAGGGGAACAGTTGAGTTGGCTTTTATTTCTCTGTATAAGAATATTGATTAGTGAAGCTTTACTATGAACTTTAACAAGATAAAAAAGATCAACACGTTTGCTGTACTGTACTTAAAGGGATACTTATATTTCAATCCAGCTCTGTGTCATCTTTGTGTGGGTGTTTCCCGGCATCTGGCGGATTTCAGCAGACCACGGCTGTTTCAAGCTCCGTGCATTGGCACCATTGAGGAAAGGCGCACACAGTTAATCTAAACACACTGGCAACACTGCCATGACACAGAGCTGGATTAAAATCAGCAAATTATCTCTTTGATGAGGGGTTTTATGTATTGATTAGAGCAGCTTTAGATGAACGCTTACAGGGAAATAACAAAGCCTGCAAAGATGGCAGAGAGGTAGATGCATATAGTCATGGATAAAACCTATCATGATATTTTGAATTGTATTTCAAGATTTAAATTTGAATATTCTGAATTTTGGGGCATAAAAAAATCAAAATAAGGAAATATCTGCTTTAGGCTAACTAGCAAATTAAATACCTACCAAATCATGGGACTTCATCACAGTGATGCAACAGTCCTGTAAATGCGATATGGACATTGCATTATTCAGTTCTGCTCCTTTTATTTGCAGCATTGCTCACAATGGTCTGACACACCCAGTGATATTAAAGGGAGAGCAAGCACATAAGACACACCCAAATACACAATTGATTTTCACATCTGATGTTTTCAGTCCTTTGGGTGGATCCCAAAATAGTTATTTTACATCAGTTGCTAAACAGTGGATTACCAGGTACAGTACAGTCCTTCTAAATAATGTTACTAATGGCAAATTCACTCACGGAATAGTGGAGCTATTTATCTGAAGCACCAAACTACTGAAAACACTGGTTTCTGTCCTCTTTAAAGACAGCGATGGCATGCTTTGTTAGAAAACACTGTACCCCATAAGCAAGGTTAAATGGTTATAGAGTAACTAACCCCTTAACTGAATGTCAAAGAAGGTAAATAATGACACAGAGCTCATGCCTATAAAGTGACAAATCTCCTCCTGTAACTTGGCAGGATTAAGCTAAATCAACCAAATACTGAAGGTTTGCCCTCAATATGATAAATTGATCATTTGAAGAGATAATAACACCACAAAAAAACTGTTTATGCTCATATAAAACATCTTAAAGGTTTGTATTTTTTCTCTTAAATGTAGGACATGGCACTTTGGTCAAAAACTGTGACCAACAGTCAAAACCCTTCAAGCTCAACCCCCTCCATCTGTTAGTGTCTGTGCTGCTCGGCCTCGCACAGCTGCCACGAGCACTGCTGAAAACAGCAACACAATATCAGTCTTGATAAGTCCAATTTAAAACAAAAAGAACAAGATGATAGCCACTGTGTGAAATGATCATAAATATGCAGAGTTAAAGAGGCCAGAGAAAGAGGTGTGTGTATGTGTGTAACCAAAGTAGGGAGAGATGGGGGGATAATTGGGGGGTGGAGGAGGAGGGCCGAGAGGAAGCTGTGGAGGTTTCATTGTGCAGAGCTGATGAATAGTTGGATTCAGATGGTGGTGGGAGGTGGCCAAGCACAATGGTGAAAGTAAGGGCTGTGTTTCCAGTCTTCCTTCTGCGGAGGATCCTTTTGCCCTCACTCTGCTGTTGCCTCAGCAACCCAAAATCATGGGTTAGCTCAGGTTTGAAACGTTGGCCAGGATAACATGTTGCATCAGTTGATCATGTGTTTAAAAAAAGAAAAAGTATTGTTGTATATCACTGTGCATGTAGACCTGTGTACAGATGTGCAGTAAGAGAAAACACACTTCACACAAATGTTGAAGATGACCGATTTCCTTTGAGCAGCGGGCCCATATACAGAGGCTTAGTCCTTGCCGCTGCGGGTACGGTTCCGGCCTGCGGCTGTCATTCCCCCTCTCTCTCCCCTTTCATGTCTAACTTGTCCTATCAAATAAAAGGCCTGAACATGGCAAACATTTTAAATGAAAACAGAATTGGACAATTAATGAAATTATAGTAAAAACAAGAAAGCAATGAGATTCTATAAACAAGAGTTAGACCAACAATTATTGTAAAACATTAACTAGTACAGTAACAAGAAAACTGGATTCAAAAAAATTATAGGCTAACTGTCAAATTGGTTACATTGTGCTTCATGTCGGGAAGAAACAAGGTATTGTCAGTAAAAGATCTACATAAAGTCCTCCTAGAAGTACAGCATTGAAATAATCTGGTAAACATAGAGTCCATGAGAATAAAGGTAAAAAGAGGAAATACAGTCAGTACTCCTCCCTGCTTCTCCAAACTGGGGGGGTGCTGACCACCATCTACTGTAGGTGATACATTGACTATGGATAAGTACCTCCTATAACCCCACTTCAAAAGATCAGAACTCTACCTTTAATTTCAAATGTGTTTGATATTTGTGTGGATCTGAACCTAGGAGGAGGAAAGACAGCGATCTAAAGACTGATTTACAGTATTCCAATACATTCTCCATATTTGATGTTTAAGGGTATTTTTTTATAAAATCCCCCCAAAAAATCAAACTGAATCTTGGCCAAAAATGTTTTTGACCATTGCCTTGTTTGCAGAAAAGGTTTTGCATGTTCATTTCCAAACCATCTCTGGTGCTTTGGATGGAGTGCATAATCCAGCTGTGAATCCAGCTGCAGATATGGGTCAAACACAAAGTGACTTATGCCTGATGTTAATGCTGTATGTCAGTCTGCTCTGTGCGATATTCACTTTGACACATTACAGATCAATGAGGGACCTGAGTACTCCTATGCTCTGATTGTCAATATCTTTTGGTCAGTTGGTATGTATGATGTTTAACAGTACAAGAACAGCAGCAAAGAACAAACATTTCACCTGATTCAGACAAAAGCAACTGGACTACCTTTTTCAAATGTCTCTCCTAAAAGCCTGCAGCATACTGTAGTTGTGCAGTGCAGCATCTTTAAGGTAATCACTTGGGACCAAGCAAAATTGTCAGCAACAGTTTTCCCCTACTCTTTCTACTGGAAGCAGCACATTCCTAAAAACTTTCAAACTGTATCATCAAGTCAAAACCCCTTTGAAGTTGTTCCCATTTGCATTTGTGCCGAATGTGTCTCACATCACAACATATGGGAGCAATTGAGGCATAAAGCACAAACCACTGGGGCCCACAAAGCCCCAGGCCCTCTCTCAGGGTGTTGGGGAGACAGCCCTGGCACCAACTATTCCTGCACACACACACAGATAAACACAGACTTTTACTGGCAGTGCGGTGCAGTAGACCGCGTGCTAATGGTGCCCTGCTCAGTTTACAGGGTGCTGTGGAAAGAAACAGAGAACCAGCTCATCTGTGTGTCAAACAGGCGATATCACAGGGCTGCATGGCCCACCAGCACATCACAGATACCGTTTCTCTGACCCACTTTTCAGGAGGAATTAGAGAAACGCCTAATCTTGCACAAACTGTACCGTTGTGCTGGATGCTGCCACACAAGCAGTTTTCTTTTTGCCGGCATGCCGCGGTCAAACGGGATGAATGGTGTAAAGGCAATTCTGCTGGACCTTGAATGAGGAGGATCTCACAATGTTTGTAGTGTTTACTACTTGACCCTCCAATAAGAAAGGTTTTAGTGAAGAGAATGTGATTACAATAAGACATACTGATCATTTCCATGCACCTTTTACTACATTAGTTTGATTTCAGTAATGTTCATGTTTTTTGCTACGCTTTACCTGCTTTTGTTGCTTTTGCTACATGAAACCTTTTCCTGCTCTACAACATTTAATATAATATGTAATGGTTTTTCTTTTTCTCTAGATGTTCCACTCAAGCCCACCACACCAACTAAAATCTCTGAAGAGGGCGACGAGGTTTTGGGGGATTACACAGTGGGTGAGCAGGTCTGGGTCAACGGTGTCAAACTAGGAGTTATTGCCTACCTAGGGGAGACCCAGTTTGCCCCGGGACAGTGGGCAGGCGTGATACTGAATGACCTAGTTGGCAAAAATGACGGCTCAGTGGGCGGCGTGCGCTACTTTGAGTGCCAGCCCCTCCAGGGCATCTTCACGCGACCCTCGAAGCTCACCCCGCAGCCGGTCGGAGAGGGAAGTGACAGCCACTCCACTGACTCGCTCTCTGCCCAGAATCTGACTCAGCAGGGTGGCAATGGCGCCCCCCATGGCCAGCGGGTGGTGGTGCCACTGAGAGAGGGCCTGGCCCTGCTCAACAGCGCAGTGAAAACGGGCAACGAGTCGGGGTCCAACATGTCTGACAGCGGTTCGGTTAAGAAAGGTGGGGATAAGGATCTTCGAGTTGGAGATCGAGTTTTGGTGAGTAATTTTGTTGGTTTTTAGACAGGGATTCCTCTACTGATGCAATATCATCATTGAATAAAAAAAAAAATGTAATTCCCAACACAAAAATCTGAGAAGTTACAATAAAACGTTTCTCACAACTGACGTTTGTGGGAAAGTCATGGAAATGTACACATGTGCCATGATGGAAACCTTGAGTGTCATCCGTCTGTCATTTTCATGTGCTGATCCTGTGCAGGAATGCTGTTTCCCGCTGTTTCCTAGTCTTTATGCTAAGCTAAGCTAACCGGCTGCTGGCTGTACCCTCATACGTCACAAACATTAGAGTGGCATTGACCTTCTCAACGAGTCTGCGACAGAAAGTGAACAATTGAATATCAATAATTTCACTATTCGTGCCAATCTGACAAATACAATTTAAATATATTGAAAGTGGCCCTATTATGCTCATTTTCAGGTTCATTTTCGTATTTTGTGTTTCTACTAGAACATGTTTACACGCTTTAATGTTGAAAAAACATTATTATTATTATAAAAATTTTCTCATGCTGCACCTGTATTCACCCTCTGTCTGAGACGCTCTGTAGGAGTCTTTAAGCCCACCTTCCGAAAAAGCTCAGAAATCGGGCATGGGTTGACATCAGCTTGAGCTGAGAGTAGAAAAGTTGGAAGCGGAGTGTTCAGAATGGTCTGAAATCTGAGGTTTTGCTGACAGAGATTTCATTAACATGGGTTTACCTCATTATTTTAAGCTTTGGCCAGGTTTAATATGAACATCTGACATTGTAACATTATATACATATATGACAGAAAATAAGGAATGGCATAATAGGTCCTCTTTAACTTGATTTTCTGTAAATATTTGAGACTAACAAAATCCATAGGAGCTGAAAGTAATTAGGTGAGAGTCCCAGTGGATGGCTAATTACAGTGTTATGAAGCCCTCAGTAAAGATGGATTAATGCAGTGTAATGTGATACATGGTTGAGCCCCACAGGAACGTTCTGCTTTTCCTTATTCTGTTTATGACTAGAATGCAGCCTTCATCCATTCTACCTTTATCCTTTAGTCTACCGTTACCCAACAAAAGAAATAAATGTCTGTGATTATATAAAATGTCAAAGTAAACCTCTGTGGGAACGAACATTTCTATCTGCATTTTGCTTATTTTCTTATTGACCCCTATTAGTGTACAGTGTTCACTTCATGGAATTATTGGCCCTGGGTCACATTGCTTTCCATTTACTGATGGGCACAGGGGATAGTTACATCAGAGGCTGTGCAGTTTGAAACTGGGAGCTCGAGAAGCCTTCCTCCTGGTCAATATCGTAAATCACTCCAGATTACTTTCAGCACTTAAGAGAGGAGAGACCACTGCTGACACATTGATCAGTGAATCCATCTATTTCCTAAGCCTCTCCCGTGTAATCTATCTCGCTGCGATGGCTTGCATGCGCTGCCATTCAGTTGTGTCACGCCCCTCCTCCGCTGTTGGAAATAAAACTCATCCTCACAAAATTTTGTGAAACAAGCACAAAGTGTGAA
This sequence comes from Perca fluviatilis, assembly GCF_010015445.1. Lineage (NCBI taxonomy): Eukaryota > Metazoa > Chordata > Actinopteri > Perciformes > Percidae > Perca > Perca fluviatilis. Next base: position 11,813,902 of record NC_053127.1, on the reverse strand, counting down.
ACTCAAATTAGGCATTGTGGACATAAAGCAAAGACTATTTTCCTTCACTTGGTATTAAATTATGTGATAGTAGCAAGCGTAGGATACACAGTTTTCACACACATTTAGTTGAACTGGAGGCATCTTTGGCGCCACAGTCCTGCTTTCTTGCAGAGGAGTTATGTTGAACTAAGGTCAAACTTTGGCAATGTTTGTGTGTCGGTGACTAAATAGCAGCCATCTAGAGATTGCCTAAAGAGGTACTCAGAATAGTTTTAACTGCAGAAATGTTTTCCCACAGAGAGACAACCTTGGAGGCTAAACACATGATGACTGACTCCATTTGCCTTGGCACCCTTGATGTCTGAGTACCCACAGGAAGCACAGAACTGCCTCTCCTCTGCTGGCTTTAGTATTTCACCAGAGGCCGTCTCTCTCTCTGCTACTGTAGAGTTTGGTAAAGGTTAAATGAGAGTTCCCTTTCAGAGTGGCTGCATGCAATGTGACTGGTGTTTATTTGGATAGTTTGAAAGCCACTCCAATGGCTGCTAGTCGATGAAATTGTCACGTAACATTTGGGTGTACTTGGAGTCTAAATGACTTTTTAAACAGAATAAAAGAATAAATGTTCCCTTTCCAAATCTGATTTCATGTGGTATGAGCCGTGTAAACAACCATGTTAACAACCAACCAGGATTTTACAGGCTTATCCTGTTTCATTATATGCTCATTCACTTACAATAACATGCTTTTTTATACTGTAAGTAACAAGACCAAGAGTCTACATTGATGCTAGTGGCTCTGTGAGGGTGTATTGAGACACAGCGGTGCTTTGAGCTACATGCTAACAGGCTCACAAAGACAGTGCTAACATGCTAATGTTAAGCACGTATAATGTTCTTAGGATAGCAGAAGCCAAGATGGGGCTTGTGCTGACTGGCTCTCTTAGCACTGCTGGCACTTTGACACTGAGTCACTGAGACATCACACTGTCATGCTGATGGCCAACCATCTCCGTTTAATGTCTTTTGACACCACACTGCTTCTTCTTATTTGGCCTCAGTGGTTTAGGAGATGGACAAAGTCATAGGAGTGGAATATTAATTTGACAATAGAAAGATGAAGAGTGACTCACCATGCCCTTTTTTGTCCTTGTGGTCAGTTCCATCTGCTACTAAATCCAGTAGTGAGGAGTATGTATTTATATATGGGGCCTTTTTTATGCCTCTGTGCTGGCGACAGCCGTGGCCAGAGGCATTATGTTTTCGGGTTGCCCATCTCTCGGTTTGTCCTATTCTCATGAATGCCTTGAGGGAATTTCTTTACATCTGGCACCAACGTCCACTTGGACTTAAAGCTTTAGTGCATAACTTTTTGATATTAATGAACGTCCGTTACATTCAAGCCATTGCCAAATGAGTTGCTACAAAGCTAATTAAGACTATCCGCTCCACACAACTCTCTCTGTATTTCTCAGTATGGCGACGTTCAGAAGATTGTGGCATCCAGTGACTTAGATAGAGATAATTTGATAGATAAAGATAATTAACTCTTCTGAAGAGTCCATCATGTTTTTTTAATTCTCCGTGTCCTCCTTGGCTACTAGCAACTGCAACGGTCTAGTAGGATAAGATGTTGAATTGACATTTTATACCCACAAGGTCAAAGGTCAACTTCACAGTGACATCATAATGTCCTGCAAAAACACTTTTCTGGCTATTATGCAACGCCATAACTCAGGAACAGAAGGGGGAGACATTTGGTTGGTTACTGAATTGTTGTTGTAAAAAAAGTGGGTTTTTATATATATATATATATACACATACACACACACACACACACACACACACACACACACACACACACACACCCCTTCATAGCCTACATATATTATGAGTCTGGACAGACATGGATGGAAACTGCATCGGAAACTGCATTGGTTGAGGCATAAAACCGCGAGGCAGCATTCTAGTTTTGGAAAGTCATGGTTCTTATATGTTAAATGGATGTTTAGAATTATTATTCATAGGATTATTTATTTTATGAAAAAAAGAGCAGATGTTTCATCTGCTCTTTTCATAAAATAAATAATGTGGACTTTCCCACATTGTGTACATTCTGTGCATATTAATTTGAGTGAAACCAGGGAATGGGATTACAGTCATGTAATTAAAGAACACCCTGTTGAAGGTAGAGATGCTGGTGATGAAAGTAGAGCTTTAATGATAAGTCAGCAAATATTTTGGAGAAATAAAATAAAGTGGCCCCGGATTTTCAAGTGTGAAGTTTTGCGGCTTTTCTTATTATGTCATTGTAAATTTAATATTTGCGTTGGTTTTGGAATATTGATTGGATGAAACAAGACAAACAAAATGAATCAAAGAAGGACACAATGTTCTTTGGAGTAAAACACAATTTAAACAAATGATCATTAGTCAAATGTAATTAAAGCTTATGTGTTCTGGCTATAGTGTGTTGTCCTTGATTGGTATTGTATTTCTGTTATACTAGATGTTTCTCTTAGACATTTAAGGATATTGTGACCAGTGGGATGTTTGTACATGTTGATGAGCTTTTGTGTCTCATACATGTGGTCACCATGTGTGAAAGACATTCAGCAGCTGTACTAGTCAGTTTTGCATGTTGGCTGACCCCAGGGGCAGTGGGCGTGGATTTCAGACGTCTTCCTAGGAAACCAGTGTTCCTGACTGGGAAGCACAATGCTGCAAGATGTGGCTATGTGGCACCCTAGATATGTCGCCAAGGGTTAATGATTTCCCCTTAAGTAATAGTTCACATTTCTTCAAGGTCCCATGACATGGTGCTCTTTGGATACTTTTATATAGACCTTAGTGGTCCCCTTACTGTATCTGAAGTCTCTTTCCCGAAAGTCAGCCTTGGTGCAGAATTACAGCCACTAGAGCCAGTCCCACAATGAGCTTTTCTTAGTATGTGCCATTTCTGTGTCTGTAGCTATTGAGGAGGAGAGAGGGGGAGGGCAAGGTGGAGGGTGGGGGTTAAAAAACCTCATAAAGTGAAATTATCATGCCATGGGACCTTTTTTTATAACACTAAAAAGTTAAGGCATTACAACTTAAACTTTTTATCTGTAGTTACTGCTCTCTGCTTTTGTAGGGCAGCACAGTCTGAAATGTCATTTATTGCGTCTGTATACTGAGTATGTATTATTATATTGGGAGAAATGAACAAGGTAGTGATATCATACACAGCCCTGGAGAAATAGTATGCTATGCTATGACATTTTGGGGGGAGAGTTAGATGAGAGGATCAATATCATTCTCATATCTCTCTGTTAAATATAACTACAGGCTACAGGCACTAGCTGGTTATCTTAGCTTGGCACAAATACTGAAAACATGGAGACAACAAGCTTGCCTTTGTCGAACATTAACAAATACCAACAGAAAAACTAACGTGCTATATCTTAGATGGGAGCATTAACAGGCTAGCTGTTGCCTCCTGTTTCCAATTTTTGTGCTAAGCTAACCGGCTTGCTTGCTGTAGTTTCATGTTTACTCTACAGATAGTCTCGCATTGCCACACCTTCCTCCACAGCCCTGCGGAGAAAGGTCTGGCTAGTCCGCATAGCATTCCGGGATGGGAGAAAAACGTGCTCTGGTTTATTGGCATGGCACGGAGCCACGGTGCTGCTGCACAATAGCCTCGGGAAGGAACTTGTTTTGGTGTGTACATTCAAAAGTTGTTTTAGTCGTGCGAGAGAGAACTCAGATTGGACAGATAGTCTAGCTAGCTAGCTGTCTGGATTTACCCTGCAGAGATCGAAATCGACCGGAGTTCCAGGAAATTCCAACACAAACCAAAGGGAAGGTAACGGACATTCGGCCGAAAAGAAGGACATACGGTGGAATTTCCGGCAGCAACGGAGCAATCCCGAAAGTGGAACGTCGTGGATATAGACTACCATATAGATATTAAAGTGGTGTTGATGTTCTCCTCTCTTCTCCAGAAAGTGAAGAAGCGCATTTAACAAAATGACGAACTATTTGTTTAACCATGTTTATTCCAACTAAATAAACTATATTATGGTTTATTAAGACAAGTAATAACCAGCAATGGTTATTCTTCCACAACCACTTCCTGAACTGTCTTTCTTTCTGCATGTTTTTTTTTTTTATAATTGAAAGACCTTTTACTCTGTTGTAGGTGGGAGGCTCTAAGATGGGAGTCATACGCTATATGGGAGAGACAGACTTCGCCAAGGGTGAATGGTGTGGGGTGGAGCTGGATGAGCCCCTGGGGAAGAATGATGGTGCAGTGGCTGGTACAAGGTAGGTAGACACACACACACACACACACACACACACTTTGTCTGTTAAGGGAAATTGAGGGGAGGCTCAATTTCAAGACTGTTCTTTGTTCTATCATCTGTTTGTCCATGAAATTACACTGTGTGACCATTAGCCAAGAGCTGGTCTGCACTGTTGGTCTGGCATTTTTTATGCTTCATATTTATCACATTTATTAAATTTAGGGTTTGCTTTTGCTCACCTCCAATAATGGAAAATGTTTTAAATAGGTGGAATTTGGGTACAGACATTTTGGAGTATATTGAAAACAACTTGTAAACAAAATCCCTAACCTCATGCCTCTCTCCCTGCAGATACTTTCAGTGTCTTCACAAGTTTGGCCTGTTTGCTCCGATCCACAAGGTGATCCGCATCGGCTTCCCTTCCACCAGCCCGGCCAAGGCTAAGAAGAGCAAGCGGATGGCCATGGGGGTTTCCTCTCTGGCCCACAGCCCCAGCAGCTCCTCCATCAGTTCAGTCAGCTCGGTGGCCTCCTCCGTGGGTGGACGACCGAGCCGAACTGGGCTGGTAAGATGACGGCAGTGTGCCTCAAATACATACTGAGAGAAAAGGGGCTGTTCATACAGTGTAATGTTGCTGCTTAAAGGAATTGTTCGACTTACTCACTTTCTTGCAGAGAGTTAGATGAAGAGACTGATACCACTGTCAGACATTAGAGTGGTGTCAATCTTCTCATCGAACTCTCTCCAATAAAGCAGATGAGCATTTTTCCCTAAAGTATTCCTTTTAAAGTAAATAGGTGAGTAAGTAAACTACAAGGCACAATACCATAGAATTTCAAGGAAATTGAGGTAGATGTCAGGTATGGTAGGGAGAAAGACACCTTTCCGCAGTTTCCACTAATTTCTTCAGGGACCTGTAATTGGAGACTTTCCGTACCAGACAGAGATAGTTTATTGTTGTCTTATTTGTGCAGGTTTAGCGGCCGCAAAAGCCACGCAGTCCTTTTGTGAAATCGCCTGTCAGTGTCTTTTAAGACTAATAACCTCAGGAATAGTTGGCAACAAACTAAAATGAATGGGACATCAGGGCATCTCACATTGATTTTAGCTTCTGGTTGCAAGCCAGGTCTTGGATGAAGAACCCTTGCCTTTACTTACTTAATTGTTGGCACCAGTGTCAGACGGCGCTGCAAGCAGCCATTCTGAATTGTCAAGCTGATCACCCTGCACAAACTATTCACTGTTATTTATAAAGATCTTTGGTGTACCACGTTCATGTTGTTAAATGTTAGGAAAGTATGCTCTGTCCCTGCAGAAACTTCTTATACCACACATGAACGCAGTGTTAAAACCTCAGTCAGTCGCTGCATTATTGGCAGTGAAATATTCATGACATCCGTAAAAGTATAAATCATTGGGGCGGCCTCTAGCTCACCCAGTCGATGCGTTCGCGTTGGCTGAGGCCCTTTGCTGCGTGTCATCCCCCGTCTCTCTCCCCCTTTCCTGTCTATCCACTGTCACTTTAATAAAGGGAAAAAAGCCCCAAAAAATAATCTTTATAAAAAAATTTTTTATAAAGTATAAATTCTTTTTTATTTTTCTGCAGTCCTTGCTATTGTACATAATAGATGTGTCCACACAAAAGCAAGACTTCATGACCTTTGCAACATCCATTAACCGTGTATTTGACATTATGTTGAAGCTGACTGAGCTTCTGAGCAATTCAGCTGTTAGGGTCTTAAATGTTTCTGTATCAGAAATGCTGCAGGCAAAGGAATTCAGGGTTATTTCTGACCTGTTAATGATTTTATGTACAATATAGTATCACTAACAACTAGAATGTCCTTGTTGAAGACAACTCCATTATCAGTATTATTCTGTTCTAAACAAAAGGCTACTGAATTGAACTGATCTAAGCCAGAATCCTTTCAAAGAGCACACTCTAGTGGTCAAAGGAAAGGTTGCATCTTTCAGGACTTAATAGTTTAGAAAATAGCTTAAAAAGTTTAAGATGGTGGGGCGCCCATATGTAGAGGTTTACTCCTCGACGCAGCGGGCTCGGGTTCGACTCCGACCTGCGGCATTTGCTGCATGTCATTCCCCCTCTCTCTCCCCTTTCATGTCTTCAGCTGTCCTGTTAAATAAAGGCCTAAAAATGCCCCAAAACTAATCTTAAAAAAAACAACAAAGGTTTACAATGTTTATGTCTAAGTTCATTTCAGTTTTACACAAGATCTTACCCTTGTCAGGATGAGAAGGCTACATATACAGAAGGCTGGCTATTTGTAAATTGTTTTTTTTCGTAGGGATAACAAGCTTTGCCTTTTCATAATCGTGAAATAATTAACCTGTGATTACATGAAAGCAGTCGTTATGTCAAGTTTACTAAGTAATTTTTTTCCATGATCATGTCGTAAATCATGAAACTGGTTTCGACTAGATGTTTTCACGTAATAATGAAATATTACATAGAGATCCCAAGAAAGCAAAGTATATTACGTCAAGATCACAGAATAGCTGCTTTGCCGTGATCATTAAATAACTATATTATATGATCTCAGTGAAAAAAGAGAGGTTGATGTACAGTAAGAGAAATAAATATTTCGATCTCAACCAGATGTGTTCTGAGGGAATCCGTTCTCATTCCTACCTCATCATTTTCTCTCCTAGCACTTTGATTGCCCCTGTCTCTCCACACTTCCCTACATGTTTAAACCTTTCGTCCAACCTCTCTTCCCACTTCCTCCCTGTTCCCTCGCATTCTTTTCCCTCCCTCGCACCCTTCATCCTTTCTTCTGCTCAACTTTCTTAATGTTTTATGTCCTTTTTGTTTTTCAGCTGACCGAGACGTCTTCGCGCTACGCCCGTAAGATCTCGGGCACCACCGCGCTCCAGGAAGCCCTGAAGGAGAAGCAGCAGCACATCGAGCAGCTGCTGGCCGAGAGGGACCAGGAGCGAGCCGACATGGCCAAGGCCACCAGCCACATCTGTGAGGTGGAGAAGGAGCTAAGCGTCCTCAAGGTGCAGCACGTGCAGGTACCAAATATTATGGATTTCTGCATTTCTGTTGTTGTGTTCGGCATACGCCAGTCCGCCCAATAACTTATGTAACAATAAATGTGTTGTAGGTCTCCTAAATGCCTTCCTTCTTACTATCCGCAGTATGTAACAGAGAATGAGAGCACCCTCCAGCAAATCAAAGCCATGTTGGCCAGCACACAGAAAGATAAACTGGAACTGTCCAATCAGCTCGAAGAAGAGAAAAGGTAATGACAGTTTGTGCTACTTTCACTCTCTCATGCAACAGTGCTGGTACATAAATCTAAATGTGAGTCATTGTTCTGTGTTATATGTTGAAGTGTCCACAGGCCTTTACAAAAATATAATTTCAGATCATCATACATTGAATTTTACTTTTGTTCCTCTCATCTTATACTTCAAACTTGGTTCTACGCATCATCACATTTTTACATTATCATTATTTGAAAACAAAACATTTTGTCTGAAATGTTGATCTCTCTTTAGACTAAATTGATAAATTAATTCGTTTGGGGGCTCAAAAAAGTTTGTTTGTGCGGAAGTGTTGTTAATAGTGAGGTTTTAGCAGAAACGCACATGTCTGGGAAGTCCTGAGCATACGACTGGATAAACGAGATTTGGATTATACTGCACGAGTTGTTTGAGAATTTGTAAACCGATGTTTTGATAGTTTCGCTGTTGTCCGAAAAGAAGAATGTTTTCCGTATTGGGATTTTTAATTTACCATTGAGGCATGCGACAAAAACAACGTTTTCTTTAAGAATTCACGGGGGGTGGAATTCATAAACAAATGATCATTGTGGGGGTGAAATGTTCCTGTAAAGAAATAGTTCAACAATTTGGGAAATAAACTTATTTGTCTTCTTTCTGAGTGAGATTAGAAGATTGGTATGAATCGCATGTGGGTGCATTATGTACAAAGCTGGAGTAAGGACATGGTTAGCCTAGCTTAGCATAAAAACGGGGGAAAACAGCCAGTCGGGGCTCTGTCCTAAGTGAAAAAAGCCGAGCAACCCCTCTAAAGCTAATTAATGAACACATATCTTGATATGTGCAATACCCAGCGAGGCTACACAGAGGCACTAGGTGGATGAATAAATTGTCCCTAAAGTTAGAAATTATCGTGTTTTTACATTTCTGTTTGTGTACGGATTAAACAAATGAGACGCATTGTGTAAACGAGACGGTTATAGAGTTATTGGTGGGTTTATTTTTTCACTCGTGATAGAGCCAAAAACCGGTCCTTGCTTCAGCTCAATACTTAACGCACAGAACTGATTTATCCATCTTCTAATCTCGCTCTCAAAGAATCAGATAAGGTTAACGCCGACAGTTGTGTTTTCTCTCATGACTGTTGGGACTAAAGTTGTGATTTCTACAAAACCAGACGGATCACGAGACCGTGTGAAATGTGAGGTTTAGAAATAAATTTATGTGAACGTGTTTACACACAGTCTTATTATTCTTAGTGATTAAACAGCTGCATGTCCGTGATGCTTTGATGTTTTCATCCTCTGTGCCACATCTCGCACAACTTTTGTGTTTGACAGGAAAGTGGAGGACCTCCAGTTCAGAGTAGAGGAAGAATCCATCACCAAGGGAGACCTGGAGGTATTTATCAGCTTTATTTATACCTATAAACTCTATCAATAATGAAATATACGTGCTTCCATATGCTAAAATACAGTGTATCCTTTTAATATCGTGGACACTGAGAAGGTAAAAGAAAGACTGATAAGGGGTTCAAACATCCAGTAAAGCTGATAATGTCTTTGGGAGGATGGCTTGGATGCACAAAAGCAAATGTGTGCACCGCAATTAAATAGGTTTCATGAGAGGATGATCTGGACTTGAACCCCTCTCGACTGTTGATTGACAGCTTCCCCAGTCACTACGCTGCCTGCTTGCCCCAGCAATACAGATATTTTCATGAAAGGAGAGCAGCGGCTTTCAGTGGCAGCATGTTTTGGGGGCAAAAGTCAAGAAAAGAAAATGCGAGGATTTAAAAACCATGAATAAATGGCTGACTTCACTGAAGGTGTTACTTGCACCTCATCTTAAGCTATGCAGAGCTGAAGTCTGAAATCCATTAGATAAGGTACAGCTATCTGTCCTCTATCCTGTATGACCCTTGAGAAAGAACCTGAATGTAAGGTAAATGGAATTTGTTCACACAAATATTCTCTTGGCTTTCCCTGCATGTAGCCTCCAAATATATAATATATACACCAAGAAACACATTTTTCATTGCACAGTCAAGTATTCTACATTTCTTTAGAAAAAAAGACTACTATTTAAAAATACAGATGATTTTTTATTTTTAAACTACATCGACAGCGTTTTTCCTTCTTTATAATAGAGCATAATGTTCCAACATGGCATGGAAGTCCTCTTTAAACAAGGATGTGGATACAACACAGTAGGCTGGACTGATAACGGATTAGGCTGGGGATGTTTTTATAATTTTCTTTTTGTAAACAAGTCTCATGAAAAGACGATGCTTTCTGACTTCCCTTCCTTGTCTGTAGCACTCAGCCTCAAGCTTGTAAGGTTCCTATCACAGACTAAAATCTTTAAAAAAATATAGTTACAAATATATACTTTAAATAAAAAAAGCGTATATTATAGAGAAGCAGAGCACTGTAGTTTTTTTTAGTAAAAGTGACTCAAACAGGAGTAAATCGGGCATTTATTGGGCACTATTTTCAGCCGTGGATTAATACACATTTTGTGCTGTAATGAGTATTTACACCAGGAGGATGGTTATGTGGGTTTGGATCAATATAAACTACACTGCCCATGGTCATGCAATTGAAAGAACAACAGTGTGGCTCATTGATGTGTTTTTTTGTTATTTAAGTTTTTATTGAGTTTTTTTTATTTGTTTTTTTTAAGGAATATTAACACAAATGAGCAAGTACAAAATACAAAAAAATAACATCTTAACTGCAAAATGAATTTTCACCTCAGAGCCTAAAGTTTAACTGACCTCAATCTCCAGCCTCTCCTCGTCGACTCTCCTCATCATATGATCAACTCTTTTCAGAGTATCTATCATTCCCTTTGGATATGTATGGGTCTCTTTCCCTTTGGAGTCTTTTCTTCTTTTTCTTCTTTTCCTCCCTGTCTTTCTCTTTGTTTCTTTCTGTAGACTCAGAGGAAAATGGAACGTGCCCATATCCGTCAGCTTGAGCAGAGCCTGCTCCTCGAAAAGTCGAGAGCAGAGGTGCTTCAGAAAGACTTAGAGAAGAGGAGGGTAAAAACAGCACGAGCCCTCTGCCTGTAGCCTGCGTGCTTCTGCACCTGTTTGTTTCTTTGTTGATAGTAACATAACTCATAAACTGCACAGGTCATACAAGTCATACTCCACCTGTCTTTGGTGTCCGAATTAACATCGAATCAAACTACAGATGTATGAATAATAATTTAAAATCGATACACATATATTGCAATCTCAGTTTGCACTTTTTAAAAGATCACTTCTGTTATTTTTTTAACAACACTTGTTAGTATGATTTGCTGAAATAATATAAAAATATAGACTATTTCCATCCTTTTCTTTTAAAGTATGTCTTATATACTCATCGGCCACTTTATTAGGTACACCGGTTGAACTGCTCCTTAACGCAACTATTTAATTAGCCAATCACGTGGCAGCAAGTCAATTAAGATTAAGATATACTTTAATGATCCTGCCAGGGGAAATTTCTTCTTTTTATTTTTTGGAATGCATTTAGGCATGTAGACTTGGTCATGACGAAGTTTAAACCAAGCATCAGAAACTGCTGATCGACTGGGATTTTTACGCGCAATAATCTCTAAGGTTTACAGAGAATGGTCCGAAAAAGAGAAGATATCCAGGGAGCGGCAGGTCTCGGGCCAATATGCCTACTTGATGGCAGAGGTCAGAGGAGAATGGCCAGACTGGTTCGAGCTGATAGAAAGGCAACGGTAATTAGTTGTTACAACCGTGGTATGCAGAAGAGAATCTCTGAACGCTAATCTTTGAAGCCGATGGGCTACAGCCGAAGAAGATCACACCGGGTGAAACTCCTGTCAACTAAAAACAGGGAAACGGAGGCTACAATTGGCACAGGCTCTCTAAAATTGGACAACAAAAGATTGGAAAAACGTTGCCTGGTCAGATGAGTCACAATTTCTGCTGCCACATTCAGATTTTAAATTCAGAATTTGGCGTAAACATTTGACGTAGCAACATGAAAGCATGGACCCATCCTGCCTTTTATCAAAAGTTCAGGCTGGTGATGTTGTAATGGTGTTGGGGATAATTGGCACACTTTGGGCCCCTTGGTACCAATTGAGCATCGTTTTAACGCCACAAACTACCTGAGTATTGCTGCTGACCATGCCCATCCCTTTACGACCACCGTGTACCCATCTTCTAATGGGTACTTCCAGCAGTATAAAGCACTGTGTCACAAAGCTTGAATCCTCTCAAACCGGTTTCTTAAATATGGCGATGACTTCACTGCACTCAAATGGCCTTCACAGTCACCAGATAGCAATCCAATAGAGCACCTTTGGGATGCGGTGGAACGGGAGATTTGCATCGTGAATGTGCAGCCGACAAATCCGCAGCAACTGCGTGATGCTATCATGTCAACGTGGACCAGAATGTTTCCAGCACCTCGTTGAATCTATGACACCAAGAATTAAGGCAGCTCTGAAGGCCAAAGGGGGGTCCGACCTGGTACTAGCAAGGTGTACCTGACAAAGTGGCCGGTTATTGTATGTTGGTATGTTTGTATATATATATATATATATATATATATATATATATATATATATATATATATATATATATATATATATATATATATATATATATAAAATATTCTTTTACAAAGTAATTAGTCAGAAAAAAAAGGCCAACATGCCAGTGATAGATTATTATGTTTTACCTTATATAATATTACATTATCACATAAACATATATGCAGACTGACTTCATCTGTCTTCTCCTTCATTCCTACACTATCATATCATGAATCGCATTGACCATGCTCCTCACTGTTGACCCAGAGCTTCCCCTGAGACATCCGTCAGCTGCTTCAGCTTCACAAACACGTCTTCTGTTGCAGTAGCTGCTGTTCATTTTTTTTTAGTTGCGATTTATCTTTTTTATTTAAAGGGTGGCTTTCAGATCCGTTGCCAGCTGCATTTTTGAGATGTTGGAATGTAACATTTATGACATACTTCCATTTTAGCTCTGGGGAATTTAGTGGATGAAGCTCCATGCTAATGTTTTGAGTAGTTATGTAATTAGCAACACATGAGAAATGGCTAAATTGTTAATGGGATTCTTCACTGATTCTTGGATGAATGTTTCAAGACAAATCGTTTTGGCAATGCCCATTTACATCACTGGTTGAGTGTGTACACCACTTTGACATGCAGCGCTGAACTTCAGAGGGAAAGCCTCTTCAATAATAGACAACAACGGTATCACAAATCAAACCGTGCAAGCTTGTGCTTTCAATTTTCAAAAGATAACAAAACTCTTTCAAAATGCTACATCTCTATATGCAGTAAGGTCTGCTTCTGCCAACAGGGAAGAAGCTCTCATGACGCAGTATCCTTGAGGTTGGGTAAGAGAACCAAGGTGAAAAAAAAGAAAAAAATGTGATCTTGTTTTGGCTTTGATCCGCTGCTGAGCTCTCTCAATTCTTGACTTCAAATTGACTTCAGATGCTGACATCGACATCAGACTCTATCAAGGACATTAACCTGGCATATTCTCTTTTTTACTCTTCTACTCCTGTGTGATGTGCCATAATCTGAATGCTATTCAGGCAACTTCTTTGATATGAATCAACTAGTAACTCTGAGGTCTGGTAGACTTGTTTTTCCCAGATGGTTGAAATTAACATCCGTGCACTGTGCAGCAGGTCCTCTTTCTTAATCTCCTTTTTAGTTTTTATTTTACTTGGGTGGAAGTGTGTGGAGGATGTTTGCAGTTGTGTGTGTATGCGGTGTCACTGTGTGGAGGTTTGCTGCTGGCTTTATTATATTTGCTTGGCTGCTTCTAGATGGTCAGAGAATGGCTGTGCTCTCCTCTCATCTTCCACTTCTTTGCATATACAGTGAGCTTGACAAATATTTGGACAGTGACCCTTGGCTCCTTGGTTTTATATCTTTGGGTGAAAATGATACAATGAAGGATCGGCAGCCAACTTTAATATGGGGACAGCAGTATCATAAAATGAGGATAATAGTTTGTTTGGACTTTTTAATCTGTTTGGGAAATGCAACCCCCAAAAAAAATGGAACGTGGTAAGTGAACTGTCACAAAGATCATAGATAATATTGAGTGCCTCCGTTACATTCATGTTGCGAGAGTGGACAATCCCCATCATCCTGTGCATTATACAGCTGTCAGCTCCAATGCTCTCAGCAGGACAGCGACTTCTTTGTGTTTCTCACACCAGAAGCAGTCCTGTCCCAAACAATCTGTTTTCTGGGCGCCTACCAGCTCCTCTAATGGTCACAAATTAACACGTACAAACCGAAAAGTCAAAATGGACAGTTTGTAGTTTTGGGGGGGGGGGGGTTTAAGTGTTTCTGATTTCTCATGAATATTTAAAACACATTAAACACTAACGTGCACTCTGAAATCTGGGTACTACTGAGTACAGTCAGTCTCTGTATCCTCTTGTATCTAAGGAGTACACCAAGGAGCCAAAATGTTTGTCACTGTCCACATGCTTAATGTTATTTATTTGTACCTTATATTCACTGGAATGCACTTGACTGTCTCTAATCCTTGCAAGGGTCTTCAGGGGTCCCCTTTTCTTTGGAATGACATTGTTCAGTTGCAGAGTCACCTGTTACTTTCGTAATGTCATTCTTTTGAAAGGCTGACATCTTTCTGCTATGGTGATCCCCAGAAAAGAAATCTTTCAGTAGCAGCGATGGATGTTGTTTTATTTCTCTTTCAGCAAACCACAGTTGAAGAGCATAGTCGTATCATGCTGCTGGAGGAGGAGCTCCGCCTCAGGAGGGCTGAGATGGAGAACCTCCAGGCCAAACTCCGAGGATCTGACACAAGCTCGCAGCAAGCCACCGACAGCGACGACGCCCCGTGGTCCGACACCCAGCCGGAGGCCCTCGCCCTTCGCACGCAGCTGGTGATGGCAGGCCGCGAGCACCACAAGGAGAGCAGCGAGCTTAAAGAGAAGTACGAGGCGGCATTAGCAGCGAGCCAGCAGGAGATAGACTCGCTGAAGGCAGTGGTGGAGGATAAGCGCCAGGAGGTCAGTAGGATGAAGCAGAAAGTCCAACAGGCCAACAAGGAAAACATGGAAATGATGGACACCTGGAAGGTATTCTGTTATATTTGTTATGATCCAATGCAAAGTGTTCAAATAACCTTAGCAAGAGCAGTAGTCATGAAAGTATGTATGCTGAACTGGTAAGAGACTTAAAGGCAGAGAGAATAGAATAGATCTTTATTGTCATTGTTTTCAACAACGAAACACAGTTTAGCAGCTCTCACTATGACCGTTAAATCATATACAAACAGAAATAGAAAATGTAAATGGTAAAATAGAAAATGACAACAACATGGAAAATTTAAATAGTAAAATATAACAATCAAGATAAATAAACGCTAACCCTACACAAAAGGACATTATAGCTTTCACATCCTTACTAGCAAGACGCTCGTTATTGTTACATTGGAAGTCTGCTAAATATCCTATCTCCCGGTGGCTCAAAGATGTCATGTATTTTTTTTTTTAAACTTGAGAAAATTAAATACACATTGAGAGGATGTACAGTCAAATTTTTTCCATAAATGGCAACCCTTTATTTCCTATTTATTACATGGTACTCTGTGATTTAATTTAATTATTTTCTCCTACATTCTTATCAGTGTTTTTTTTTTATTATTATTATTATTGTTTTTATGTGTGTATATGTGTCTGTGTACATACTCATATATGTTTAAAAAAAGGGGGTAAATTGTATCTGTGACTGGAAGTATTGTATTTTTCCAAAAAACGATAAACACGATGAGGTGGCACTATATACGTAATGCTATTAGAGCAATACGTTTTGATGAATCTGTTCAAATTTGATAATTTCCATGCTGAAATATTCTGTGAGCATTGTGAAGTTTCAGTGTTTCCAACAGAATTTGCGGAAAAGCATAGCAAACTTGGAAAGCAAGGACAACAATAATTGAATGAATTAATGGTTTCCCAAATACTACAACCAGTATAATCTAATCATTCTTCTAACTTCCCCTCTGCAGGTTAAATTTGACAGTTTAGTAATTGACCACCAGCGTTCCTTGGAGGAACTGAAGGCCTCATTGAGCGGTGATCGTCCTACTCCAGCAGGCACAGAGCAGGACGCCCAGGAGCTGAGAGCCGCTCTGGAGAGCCTAAAGACGGAGCATCAGCTGGAGATGGAGAATCTCAAGGCCAAACATAAGATCGAAGCCGCCATTCTGACCATGGAACGCGAAGACCTCTGCGCTCGTCTTCAGGAGGCCAAAGACCAGCTGGCCGACGGCAGCCAGACGTGGAGGGCCGAGGCACACGCCAAAGGCGGCAAGCAGGCCCTGGAGGAGGCTAGCGAGAAGCTACAGAAGGCGGAGCAGCGGCTGGCGGAAATGGAGAAGCTTCAGACGGAGCAGGGCCAAAGCACAGAGGAGCTGAGAGGGAGACTGGAGCTGTCAGAGAAGAAGATGACGGACTATCAGGCTCTGCAGAAGGCCCAGGCAGAGAGCCAAGAGGAGATCCAGAAGCTGGAGGAGAAGCTGAGGGTGACGGCGAACCAGCTCCAGGCCATCCAATCAGACCGCTACACATCCCATGATGCAAATGTGAGTGGCTGAGGAGAACTGATAAATAACAAATCAGAAAGCCAGTACCAATTATTGATATGCTGTCATTGATTTGATCTAAGTCCAACTCTTAACTTACTTTATCCTTTTTCAGGTGATAGAGGATAATGAAATTTCAGATGAGAAAATGAAGCTGAAACAGAATATCGAAGGTATCCATGTCCATCTATTTTAATACTAAGTCCAATTTCATAAAAACAAACCATATAATTAAAAAAGTAAACTAATGGATACTATTATGTGTGTTGAAGAGAATTAAAAACCACTTTACTTTTCAGTATAGATTTTACATATAGTTTCTGATGGTAATGTTAATGCATGTGAAGAATGGAAAGAAATGCACTATTCCGTTTGAGCCTGGACTATTTCTTGGATTTCCTTGAAGCAAAAGTTTGAGATTTTAAGAAGTATGTTATTCACGTTCTTGCACATTTTGTGAAAATCTGTATCACTTTCATATCTGTCGGTTATAATATAAGGCTACAGGTTACCTTAGCTTAGAAACAAGACCGGAAGCAGGGGGAAACAGCTAGCCTGACCCTGTCTTAATATACCTGCACCTATAGAGGACTACTTTTTGTCTCAGTTGTCAGGCAAACAGCTGTGATTCCAGGAAGTTACTGTGCTTGGCCAGGAAATAGTCTGGTACATAACCCCTTTTAAAACCGCAAATTTTCAGTTTTATTTTGTGTGTATTAAACAAACAAGATGTTCATCACCAAGCTTTAGGATATAACCGCATATGGAATAAAGACTCCACAAGCTTTAATCTCTATTTCATAAATCAAACATAATGTTGACGGACTAATGGCTGAAATCACCACAGAAATCAAAATCCCTCGGCCCAAAAGAAGTTCGGTCCACCACGTATCATGTTGTCATAAGATTTTATGATATCCTGCAGTAACATTAGGAAATAATATGTAACCTACAGCATGCCCCTTACCGACTTTGTTAAATTGCCCAAGAGCCTGTGGACTTGAACATTGCATTCTCCAAGCAAGACACTAACTGTTGTTTTTGTTTTTCGTCAGAAACAATGGAAAGGTTGTTGAAAAGGGAAAAAGAGGTCTCGACTCTCACTTCCCAGGTTGAAGTCCTCAAGTCCCAGATGGGAGGTAAATATTACCTTCCAGAACATGTCCAAGAGCAGTCAGCGGCCTTTTCAAAGCTCTCGTGTCTTTTTCTCTAAGGTTTTTCATGACAAAAAATAAACCTCATTCACACGCAATAGCAGTGTGAATAAAAACTGTAATTTCTGTGTAGCCTGTAGAGAAATGGCATCGGTAAACAGGTCATGTTTGCTATGGGCTAAATCATTTCCTCATCAGCCAATTTGGGTTTTGGTTTTGGTATATATAAACTCGTTATCTGTGTCATATTTACATAATGGCCCTCATTAGTGTCATTCTATCATTTTTGCACGCTTCACTTCATTAGTTCACTGTGCAGTGGATTGTGTTCATCTTCAGTTACGTTCTTTGATCATCGCTGAGAAATCTGTCAACCGGCTGTCTTTTGAAAAACATAGAGTTCCATCACATCAAAAGGGCCCAAAACACACTTCATGTAGTTCAGATAATCAAACTGACACACTTTGAAGAATAGATTGTGAATAATTTAAACAATATGAGACACAAAGTGAAGAATAGTTTTATTATTATATTCTTTAAACCTCATCCGCATGGTTCAAGTTGGGGATCCCTTCCTAACATGCTTCCAGTGTCAGTTATGTGAAAGGTAACTCTTAATGGCCAGTATGGACAGGACAATGATTACATGCAAGCAAAACCTATTTCAATGTCCATGTAGGCACCTAAATGTTGTGATACTTTCAAGATACTAATTGGAAAAAGTGTTAGTGTATAAGTTTATTGGAGATACTGGCATGGTTACTCCTGCCCATGTCCCTACGAATTCCAGTATGTTACGCCAAAATGGTTTGACCATAGAGCATTCCCAAATGAGATGCAAAAAGTTGCTCATCTCTGTTTTACATTTCCAACATGTGTTGGTACTTATTAGTCCTATTTTCAAAAGCCTATTTGGTGTCCAGTAGTACCGGTGCAATATTTTATACTGAATAAATTTCCACACACACACTCATTTTTAACACTAGACACTACAGGCAGAAACATCGCTTTTTCGTGCAATTTTGAGATTTAAAGTCTTTGGAATGTTACAATCCATATCTTTTAAAGGTTTTGTTCTCATACTCTGAGCCAGAAATCTCCACTTCAGTAGCACGTACATACACCAAACGTTCCAGTATCATTCCTACCTATATTCTAAAGGTTATTACAGCGGGGTTTGTTCATAATGTATATCATTCACAGCCTGATTTATACAACATTTTATTCTGCACAGTGAAGCTCAACCATCCGGATGTTATTATTTCACTGTTTATTCAGATGTACAAATCATTCACAGGTGGGCTAAACACATAAAACGTGTTCAAAAATAATGAATATATGATGAGCTTCAAAGTTTAATCTTGATCTCGGATCACACATTTTTAACTCTACAATATATTATAATAACTCAAGGTCCTTACTAGATTTCCTTCAGCACTCTAAGCCTTTAGCAGCGGATGGATTTGCTAATTTTTAATGGCAAGTGAAGTATTTATGCATAGATAAATACTTGATTAAGAAGTATAATTTTCATCATTATCATATTGTGTACTTGCATTTTTAAGTATTACATTTTTCCTTTATTGTGTTACTGTATTACTCTACATGCCTCTCCAAATTTCCCCCCAAGGACAATTGAAGTGTTTGAATTGGATAATAAGAACACCATTAATAAATATAAGAATAAATAAAAACAAATAAAAACGTAATATTTCATATACAATTACAACTGTAGGAGGAGTTGCAGGAAGACACAAACACTTAAAAATGCGGTTACTACATTATACAGTATAATACACACATTATAAATGCTGAATAAAGTATTACAGACAATTCAAATCAAATTCACAGCAAAAATTTGGTTCTTATTTCTCTTCCACCAGCACTGGAGGGCAAAGTTCGCTCAGCAGAAAAGAAAGCCGAAGCCCTGGCCAAGGAGAAGATGCGTGTGGAGGTAGAGCTGGAGTCCATGACCAAGAAGTCCCACGATGCCTCGGGGCAGCTGGTCAATATCAGCCAGGAGCTGCTGAAGAAAGAGAGGTATGGAGACAAGGCTTTATTGATTTTATAATCTCCCTCAGCACTTACTGGGGAAAATTATATCTCTGCATGTGTAGGCCTGATACACAAAAATACATCATATTATCAATTTGATAATTGACAGATACTTGGAGCCCACAGGCAATGTATTGATTATTATTGTATTAGATTTTATTTAAATCATATTATTTCATTTTGTAATGTTTTATCTGGATAGAACCCAGTTGCATTACTATCAACAGCATTTATCTTTTAGCATTCTTTTAGCATTATCCAGCAATTAGTGTGTGTGTGTGTGTGTGTGTGTGTGTGTGTGTGTGTGTGTGTGTGTGTGTGTGTGTGTGTGTGTGTGTGTGTGTGTGTGTGTGTGTGTGTAAATTAAAAGCACTATAAAAATGTAGGCAATTACTATTTACTATGCAGTCCTGCTAAATGATATAACACATCTCCTTCTGCCCTCATGACATACTGTATGTTAGGCATGATCTACAAACTTTTATAAATATTTGTTTGCCGCTATACTAATGTTCTTAATGTCGAGTACATAATATTTAATGAGATTCATTGTATTAGTAGTATGATGTTTGTAAATGCTACAAGGCACTAATAATAAGTGCTTCTGGCTATAGCAGACTATTTTCATGTGCATCATCACTGCAGCAATTATGTTGTATGCAATAAAAATATATACCATCCATCGAGAAATTCAGTGGGCGGTGGCCCCTTGAGTTAGTGTTATTGGATGGTAGCATAATTCGCTTCCTTAATGTTCC
>NC_053127.1:11638775-11788775 GCF_010015445.1 Perca fluviatilis | reverse complement strand
CCAGAAAAAGCCCTCCCAGCAAGAAAGCGAATAAGTGAATTTCCTAAAATGTCGAAATAGTCCTTTTAATTACCCTTAAAACACAGCTGAATCATCTCCAGAAGGGGGCTACATTGACGATCGGTGACTGTGTTTTTCAGGTGCATGGTGCAAATTCAGCCAATGGAATTCATCATGAGGAGTCAGGAGGCCCTCGAGATGTTGGTATTATTTCATTATATATTAGTTAAACAATTAACATGGATGTGGTGATGTCATTAATGCCTTTCAGTGCTAAGACATCTTGTTTTTTGGGATTTTCAGGAACAACACTGATATGAGCAGAAGGGATAAGACTGAACTGGGACATGCAGAAGTCCATCTTAAAGAAAAGCTCATCCAACGTTTCTCCTGATCCTGCGATGGACGCCTGAAGAAGATTTCAGTTTGAAGTTAATACCAAAACAGCGAATCTCTATCTTGAGTGAATTTATGTGTTGTTGCAGAAAGCACCTATTAGCCAATCATGAAGACCGCTTAAAGTACTATAAAATATAAACAGGAAATGGCACATGGACATGAAGAGATATTATCGGTATAACTCCTGAGAACGTACAGTTTGGCAACTTTTGATGCTTTACAGTAGTTAGAAAATTTCAATCTACAAGTTGCCGGGAACTCTGTGACAATTCTTAATTTTGAATCAGAAGGAAAAAAACGGCTGATTGACAACGATGTGAAGAACTGAAGAACTGGGTCTCAGTCGCTTTGTTTGTTTAATTTATTACTTTTACTTTGCTCCTCAGCCACTTGGCCAGTGATACTCAGAGCAACTCTTCATGATGACTGACTAATATTTTTTACTGAGTTTGGCTCATTTGTCACTTTACTTAATACCTGATGAGAGAATTGGTTGCAAACTCATTACAGTCAGCTCTGTCCAGTGTTTACACTCCCGCTTTAGTGTACAATATGATAACTGTAATTGTGGGTGACTGGTGTTAATGGAAGTATTAAAAAGGACCTTTTTAAAGTAATACTCCACCCAAAATTATTTTGTCTTTTGATAAAAAAAAACAGACCTAAGCCTGTGACATCACAGTAGGCTTGCAAAATAGCTGTAAAAAGATTTGTATTATCCTTTGTTGTTATCAGGCTGGTTACATTTGTATAACAATGGATTCCAATTTTTTTTTAACTGTCCACAAAACCTCCTTAACCTCTTCCCCAGTCTCCATTAATGTGCTGAATCTGTTCCAAACTTTTTGGTTTTTTTTCCCGCCAGGACATCGCTAAATACTCTGCTTCTGTCTCAATCCCAATGCACCTTTGATACTAAAAAAAAAAAAAGTACTTTTTAAGCAGTCCACATTAGTTTTTTGTCAGTTATGAAAAGTTAGCAAAACCCTGCGCTGTCTCAATAACATCAAGAGCAAGTTACAGTACTCTTGAAGTATCCTGAATGAATATTGTTTAACTCTGTGAAAACCGTTCCATATTTAGATTTGGGTCTTTACGTAGGCAATCAAGCATAACATGATGGAGAAGGTGGAGGCACAACACAAAGCAGAGTGGTGTTCCCTCTGGCATCCTGTGAGTGCATTATCACACTTCTATTATGGTCACTTATCAAAGAAAACATAGGAAAATCTAATTTAGTTTCTTTTTAGCTAACATATGTAAAATAGTTGGTTTAACCCTTAGTTAATTTAACTATTAACATACTCTAAAGCAGCATTGCTGTTGCTACTGTACTGTATGATTACTATTATCAGAACCTGTTGAACTATGTTTGAGGTGTTGGAACCCAACAAATCACTATTATTTCTGTGCCAATGACATAACGTGACTGGTCCAGCCTTATTAAAGCTGCCACAAGTTCTTGTGAATCACCAACAACTGCTTATTGTGATGTATTCTAAATCATACATGTGAATACACTATAGGCGAGAGTTATCTGTTGCAGGACTGACAGACATGATTTCAACCACCAATCCTCTCTTCAGGTATCTGGTAAGGTGGCTATTGGGCCAATCTTCTTAAAAAGTAGTCCTTTTTAGTCATTGCACATCAGTGGACCTCCCTGCTAGGACTTAATGAAATTGGGAGGCCTCCTGAATTCAGCTCTGAGTTATGTTACAGTATATTAATATAATTAATAATAGTTAATTATTACAGACTTTTGCGTTCTCTTAAACTCTGTCCGACCCCGTACCAATACACCTTATCAGTAATAATCAGCTATTTCATTTACTGTGGACTATGTATCAGTGCAGACTCCATCCATATAATTTACTTGTATATGGTACAGCATAGCAGTACTATTTGATGCCCATTTTAATGCTGTATCTAAATGTCCCTGGATTACTTTACTGACATTTTCTTACGGAGGGCTACTGAAGGGCTGTCACAGGAGCTAAAAACCCAAACAATGGATGTAAAATGTTACACTCAACCTTCCCCAGGTTGTCAACATTTGGATTTCATTTGCAAAAATGTTATCGACACATATGGAAGTTATACTGTAAGTCTTCAGAATATTGTTTTATCCATAACTAAACTATGAGATCCTGTTTGTAGTTGGTCATAGGTTGCTATTGCTGCACAAGAGACATTACACAGAGGTGAGTGGTGTGTAAAGTTTGGAGAAGTGTCTCCTGAGCAAAACATGTAGGGCAGGTGCTGGTCAGCAAAGATAAAACCTAAATTTTCCATTGGATATTGTACATGGCCTTTTCAGCTGGAGGGTTCATACCCTTTGGATTATTGCTGCAATGGTTTCGGAGATTGAGTCATTAAATATTAACAATGTGGGCAAGGGCTGGTGGTGTTTTATTTCACTCTTTCATACTTGTGTCACTTCTGTATGTTTGTTTTTGAGGGCAAAGCACACAGAAAATAGGTATATTTCTCCAGAGTTGACTCAAAGTGGTGTCAAATTTCATACCAGGGTGGTGGTTTGGGAAATTCTGCCAGTAACCATAACCATTTATCCATTACAAACACACACACACACACACACACACACACACACACACACACACACACACACACACACACACACACACACACACACACACACACACACACACACACACACACAAAATCCTGTTGTAAATCTCTCATCTCAGGCAAATATTTGGTGTTAGAATGACTTGTTGAAAAGAGGAGGCAATAATTCATTCATATGGAAAAAGGGCCAAGCTCCTGACACCCAGACAAATGTTTAAAGCTCCTGACACCCAGACAAATGTTTATTTACAATCTCGGGATTTCTTACCTCCACACCTTTTACTTGTTAGCCTTGGCAAATGTCAGGTTTTATCCACACGTCCCAGTTTTTTTTGCTAGAGGGCAGATTGATTATGCCGGTGACATTTGAATAAATAAATGATTACTTATTTGCAGAAGCAATCAAAAAGTACAGCATACTGTATGTGAACAGCACAAACCAAATTTTTGGTGTTGGTGAAAGAGTTCAACTTAATATTTTATAGTGGTTTAGGGATAAATGTATGCAAAATTAACTGAAACTAACCAGATTACAGTGATGTAGTGGATTATACATGTTTCTTATAAATGGTTTCTGACTAAATTTATTGTAAGAGAACGTGTTCCTTTCCCCTAGGATATGAACTTTACCCTATATTAAACTGACAAGCTATTTTAGGCAATCACAAGAGCTATGGCATAGTTGCCACGGCCAGAAGATCCATGTAGCTATAATATATATCCACTTTGGACAAATCCTAAAAATAATGTGGATACTCAACATCAAACCATCTTCATGCAGTCTATGAGGGATTTAAAAAAAAAAAAAAAAAAAGAAGCAAATCTGACAGTGTGAAGTTGCAGCCAAGTGGCAGACAGTGATATACAGAGTCACAGTCCTGATATAATAAGAATACGAATAATAACAATAATATATTTTCCTTTCCATGTGAATTTTGTACCCTGAGGGTATTTCCAGAGGTTAATCCTGTATGTAAATTGCAGCCAATAGATGCTGTTGTTGAGTTGGGCTGGGATTAGCAGGAGGCGAATGAGTTTCAATTTTACTGGATTACAGAACAAAGAAAGGGGAAAGGGACACCCTGCTCTGTTAAGGGAAAAAGAGAAATAAACTAAGAAAAAATACACAAATAATAGACTGTAATACGTGCGATCAACATTGCGATGTTCCGGATTACGATGTTTTAGCAGACGCTACGGCTACATTGTGGATGTGAATTGTGAGCGTTTCTGATGGATTAAAACGGGGGAATAAACCTATTCCGGGATTGACAGCAGCAACAAGGCTATTTAATCGCTAATTAAGGTGAGATTTCGCTGCCCCTTTTAATATTCATAAGCAGTTACGTAGTTTGCTTTCATGTAACTGGTTGCTTTTGGGAACTGTACATTTAGAAAGTGCAGATTATAACCTAATTTCTGGACTGGGGAAGCAGATGAAAGGAAAGTGCTAGCGCTAGCTGCAGAGCTAACGAGTGTAAGCTAGCTTGTTAGCTAGCCCAACGTTATTATGATACCGTAATTAGCCAGTGTTGATTAGTTAGCTAGACATAACGTGACGGTAAGCAGCGAAGACAGGTTATTGTTGGTTAGCAGTTAAATCAGCCTAGGCGGACGTCTCCCCGTAACCTTGCGAGTACTAGCCCATATTTATGATAAGGATACAGCGTATGTCTGCTTGCTAAATTATCCCCCCATATATTGCTATCACTGATACGGTTACCGAGCTAGCGTTAGTACAACAAAGCCAGCTACTGTAGCTAACGTAGCAAGTGTAAACGAGAAAGGAAACAAGACATTTGAACTTCAGCAAAACAATATTAATACTGAAAGCTCAAAGCTGTTAGTTAAAGTTTAAGGTTAGTGACCGTATTATTAAACTGCAGTACATTTAAACAATGGCTTACTAATTGCCTTATCGTTAATTACAATCAGCACGGTTAGAGGAGCGTTTCTCAAAACTAGGAATTTCGATAAAGCCAACTCAAACTGTTGTGTGCGTTATTCTTAATCCAGACAAGGTTAGTTAGAGTGCTGTTTTATTCTTATTTTTGCTCTCAGCTGACTGGTTGTAGTTGGTATAAGAAACGTCAAAGTTTATAAAAAGCTGACTGGGATAAAACTTTGTCAGCTGTAACTGTCTGGCGGATTGAAATCACAAGACGAGAAAGAAATAATAAAGATTTGTACACACACACACACACACACAGACACACACTTATTTCCTTTGGAAGAACAGACCTTGACTTTATTTATTGCACCCAGGTCTCATATCCTGTGGTTTAAAGCTATTTTCTCCTGGGTCCAGCTTTTCAAAGTAATTCCTCTCCTCTCATGCGATGTGAACTCAATAGTAGTCCTGCCAGCATTTTCCAGTACAAGAAGCTCTCACCAAAACTCCTGGGTTAGGCTTAGGTCCCATATTGTGAAAAGTGAGATTTACAGGTCTTTTTTTAATTATAAAGCAGGTTAAGGTGCTATATAAATACTATGAAAGTATCAAAACACTCAATCCACAGAGAAATGCACACAACCCGTTTTCAGAATCACTGCCTTTAAACGAGCCGTCATGACTTTGGTACAGTTGGGATGTCACTGTGTATAAATGTGCATACCATGTGTATATACTATATATTGGTAGACAGTGCTGCTAAAGTTATTCCCTGGCTGCAATGACAGTTCAGAGACACTAAGAGCACAGATGTGGAAGACCCGGAAATGCGGACCAATCGGAGCAGACTAGGCTTTTTTCGGGAGCGGGGCTTAAAGAGACTGGTGCTAACACGGAGCATTTTAGACAGATGTGAATACAGGTATTATTCAGACAGACAATATGAGAAAATTATGTTTTTGAACATTAAACCATGAAAACATTCTACTAGAAACCCAAAATACAAGCATAAACCTGTAAAAAATTAACATAATATAGGGACTAAAATATCTTGTATGAGTACAGTATCACGCACACTACCCTTTTGTAAATATACGTAAGTATTAGGTACGTATACGTATAGTATTAAGTCATTTGACCAATTATGTATCAGTTTTCCATATATCATAATATCCAATGATCCCAAGTACAACAAATGTTATTCCCAACTGTTACTGATGAATGAATTGACCGTTTTATGGTTATATTAACCATGTCATAAATCCAATGAATTGTTTATATGTTATAACACAATTACCTTATAAATATAACATGTTTACATCATTGTGAAATGTGTGGTCCTTATATCTTGCTTGCTCTTTTCCAGACAGTTAAAGGTTTAAGGCAGTGGTTCTCAACCTTTTTGGGACCAGTGCCCCCCTATCCATTATCCAGGTCCCTTACCGCCCTCCCCCCATCAAATAAGATGTAGGCTAATTGCCCTGAATATTGCTGATTAGGTCCTATTATTGTTATGATAATTATTATTGTTGTTATTAGTCCTATTATTGTTGTTACTATTGTTATCAAAAATCATCAAAAAATCATATCATTGAATGAAAAATGTTTGACAGCTATGTTCATAGACTTATTAAAGATAAATAAATAAAACTTTTAATATAGACTATAAAGTTCACAACATGAGCGATTCATAACGCTGCAGTACGGAGTTTATATAACATGATACTCTGACGTCCCGTTCCCATGAAGGCAGCACGGAGCTGCACCACACAAAGCCTAACGAGACATTAAAGAGAAGAAGAGTTCCCATCCACCGTCTCGTGCAGTCGCAGTGGCGTAAACTGGCTGGTTTTAATGTTGCAGACCACTGTTTTTTGCAAGTAGTTTAAAGTGTAAACTCGTATTGTTGTGAACCTTTGGTGTAAACGCGCCTTAAAACAAATGCCCCCCAAAGGCACCTCAACCCCCCCGTTCCACAATATTGCTTCCAGCGCCCCCCATCATCCTCTGAACGCCCCCTGGGGGGGCTGTACCAACCCCCGTTGAGAAACACTGGTTTAAGTCCTCAGGCACAGGGTGTAAACAAAGCGGGATTATGTTATTTGCTGTATAATAAATTAGACCGTAACTGCCAAACTACAGCCTGACTTACTGTTTAAATTAATAAAAAGTTAAGACTGATGCTCATTGTGATTTTTCCGGGTGGATGAAATTTAAGAGTCATTCAGCTATTCAGTTATTTTAGCCACCGACTAAAACAGGCCACAGACCTCTAAAAGGTGAGCAAGGTTTTTGTTCCAAACATTTGTCTTAAGGACCCTTTATATGGAATTCCCACACATAATCCTGCCTAATTAGATGTCCTCAGAGGACTGTGAGGGCATGTACAGACTACACTTCATTGACATCTCTTTGACCCTCCCATTAGTTTTCTTGCAGCTGTTAGTTTCACTACAGAACCCGAACGACACAGTGCCAGTTTGGGCCAGCTGGGCGTATTTTTCCGTCCACTTCAAAACAGCATGCTGACCTTAATCTATCTAGCACTGTGCAAATGTGTACCAAGAGCATGATAAACAACACAGACAATTAAAAACACAGTACGTTCACATGGCTTGTCGTGGCTGAATCCAAATAAAAGGTGTACTCTACAGTCTCTGCCATGCCAACCTAAAAAAAGATTAAATGTGGAGTTATTTTGTCAAAGTTTCTGACATTCAGTGCTTCTTCTCACCAAAATGGATTGTGTGTATCCTTGAGACGTCACAAAAGGTGTTGAATGCATGTCCTTTCTCATGAATAATTAGCAGTGCCGTTTCTTGGCGTCTTACTGCCAACTGTACAGAGGAATAGTGCGAAACCATCGGCAGGAATGTGTATTGTGTCACCTGCGTCCTCACTCCTCATTCACATGCACAAGATAGAAACAATACAGAGATCCACTCATAAACGCCTCTAAAGCTTACCACAGCATCTCCACTACCTGCTGCTGTTTGAATACCAGCTGATAGAGATTTAACATCACACAGCAGCACAGCCAAATGGAGTGCAGCTATTTATTTTGGGTCTTGAAGTTTGTGACTTCACCTGATTTTAGCTTTGCCCTGCCCAACTGCAATCTGAGCAGATGTCTAATTAGCCAGACTAATTGAAAACACCTGTGCAGGTGTGCAAGGTGTTTAAAGTCCCAATAATTGGAATCTTGGTATACTGTAACATCATGGGAAACCATGTACAGGCAATGGTGACCTTGTGTGTTACCACATTATCCCTGTTTTTAAAGATATACACACTTTTTAAGCAGTGGGGGCAGGTCTGTCCAAACAACTGGACGGGCCCCTGAATAGTTATTTCTGATACCGTGGTGGCAGAAATTTTGCCATGGTGGGCCGCCACTACAAAATCAACATAGAGGAAACACTGGATATACAGTTACATGTATACTACCAGCACTCAGAAATGTTTGTCCATCCGAAACACAGAATTCAGAGATTGACAGATGACTCCCATTTTTGTAATTTGACTATGGAAGAAGGTTAGAGCTTTTTTTTTTTTACTTATTTAAAGAAAATTACTAATATGTAAAGTGTAAATGTTAAAAAATAAATAAAAATAGCTTAAGTAAAAACCTTTGTTGATTTGTGGTGTAAATGTACCCTTTTTGAATCTATGCGGTCATGTTTTGCCCCGCTTCAGAACTCCAAAGACCCGGTCCCTAAATGTTTTTGTTGTTTTAAAGACATCTGACATAAAGCTGTGCTAGCTACCTGTTTTATTTTTCTATTTTATGATTTTGATTATTTGGATTTGTAGTCAGTTAACAGCTTCATATTATCACAGATCACAGTGCTTTAAAAATATATACTTTAGTATATTACCACTGTATGCATGTGATATGATTGCTTTATTTTATTATCTAGTTTGACAGTCATAACTGAAAAAGAATGTAAATAAATAAATCTAGAAATAAATCCCAAAAAATAGCTACTCGTAACCATTGTGTTGTCTTCGGGTCAAATTTGACCCGTTATTTAAATGTCTATATCAGAAATATGCATTTCTTTTTAACGACCTCATTTTGATTTGATTACCCAAAAATAACACGGATGGATGATTCCACACAATGCGCTTCACAAGTACAATGGAAGATCGGATCTCTACTTTCATTGAATTGGGGGTGTTTTGTAAAAAAAAATGTAGCATTTGAAAAAGAAATTGAAATGTTTGGAAACAGTATCCTGACTGAACGTTGACCCTTCTGTGATTGTCCTTCCTTTATTAGTCTAAATAATTCATAATTCCAGCCTTTTTAACTCAAGGATTAGGTATCATTTCCTTAATAAATGAGGTTTATTGACCATGAAATCCAAAAAGTGTAAAACTAGTAATGAGATGGTGTTCGTGGTGTTTATTATACATGGTATAAAGTTACCAATCTGATTGTGTGTTGATATGATACTGAACAGTTTCTGAAAGACAGAATCTAAAGGAAGCTCCAAAACCTGTAGCTCCCACTAAAAAGCCTTGCTGGCTGGTTTTTGTGGGCTCATAGAATAAGCGAGCTTTTGTCAAAGTGATGGTTTGGATGGAATCACAGTGAATAGTGTTGGCATGTCCACAAAGTTTGCGTCAATCATCAGAGCAACTGCAGGATTTGCATCTAAGCTTGGGTTTCGTTTTCTTTTAGCTTCATAGTAGACTCACAGTTACTCTCCGTTGCTTTATTTATTAATGTCATTCCACGCTGAACGGTTCAAGATTCACAGAGAACCATAACAGGACCGCGACATTGGGCTTGTGCTTCCTCTTGCAAAGCAATTGACATTGCATTATTCTGAGCCTGTGCTTATCCCCACCTTTCTCGTCCTCGCTACTTCCCTTGCCTTTTAAATATGTGAGGGAAAGAGGCCATCTATTTTGAGGCAGTAATAATTTAGGAGGGGGCTAATGTTTGCTGTGGCCTCAGGGGAGGCAGATTTAGATGGCCAATAGACTCGGCATGTTCAGACTGGTGCAGCTAAACCCCACCACACCCACCCTCCTCTTTCTCTTCCTGTCTCTGTCTATCTCTCTCTGCCTTTATGTCCTCTCTCTATTGAGTCAGTGGTTTGGGCTTGCCAGAGGCTAGTATAATGGTTCCCAGTGTCTGGAGAGATTAAAGGCCAGAGCTGCATTGTTCAAATGCCCCGAGATTAGTTTCCAAGGAGACTGGTTTTAGTTGCCATGAGAACATAGTGTCTGGCGTTTGCTGAGCAGGTTTTTTTTTTTTTTTTTAACAATTCCTATCTGTGTGCCTCTTTACTTTGATTTTCAAATGTCTATCTTGTCATTTGGAGTTTAGGGGAAGTCTCTGTTCAGATGTATTGTGCAGTTACAATATGGTACTCTACTTGCAGTGGTTGTGGAAACTTAAGGACTTCTCTTAAATCAGTTTCTCTTTCTCCTGCGCCATCTGTCAAGGAGAGAAAATAAGAGTATAAAGAGGCTCACATGACATCATGCTGGTGCTCTAATTAGCCCCAAATGACAAACGTAAGACCATTAAACCATAACTTGCTGAATTCAGATGGACTAGCCTTTTAGCCACGCTAGCAGCGGACATCTAGGGATGTTCGTCGTTCGACCCCTTCAGTCCAGACTTGAATATCTCAACAACAGTTTCTTTTTCTGGAGCCGCACAGAGTTTTATATTGCCTTGAATTAGGGCTGGGCAATATATCGATATTATATCGATATCGTAATATAAGACTGGATATCGTCTTAGATTTTGGATATCGTAATATTGTGATATGACACAAGTGTTATCTGTCGCTGGTTTTAATGGCTGGATTACAGTAAAGTGATGTAATCTTTTGAATTTACCAGACTTTTCTATTATTTGCACATTAATGATGATTATTTTTAAAAAATCTCATTGTGTAAATATTTTTTTGTAAGCACCAATTGGCAACTCTACAATATCACTGCAATATCGATATTGAGGTATTTGGTCAACAATATCGCGATATTAGATTTTTTCCGTATCGCCCAGCTCTACCATGAATATGCATCAGCCCCCTCCCCAGAATGATTTGTAACCAACTTTGATGAACCCTTTTTTTTTTTTGTTCTGGCGCCACAATTAGGTCGCATTTGTCTAACACTTTGGTTTACGACCAAATACCGGCAAAACTAATGATGATTCCCATCAACCACAGCTGTGCTTTGAGTTTAGTGCTAAGTAGTAAATGTTAGCATTTGGAATATTACCTGCTAAACATCACCATGTTAACAAGCCTCACAGAGCCGTTAGTATATGAAATATGCATCTTTGAGGTAAGAAAAAGCTTGTACGCTGTCTTACTTCATTCATCTCCCAGCCTCCAGTATCACAACGATACCCTGGCCGCACACTTGTATTTGCTTAAAGTCAAACCAAATGATGTCAGCAGAAACTGCTTTGAATGTCAGTCACTGCTGCAATGTGTACATGAATGCATGCTCATGTACGGATTTTGTCTACTTCGCACTGTGGCTTCCTGCATAAACTGTGTTCGTCTGGTCCCTGCAGAGGCATGGCTCAGATGAGGAAGCTGGCATGCGATGGCATCAGGACGAACTCCCGGGGGGACTCACAGGCCCCGCTGGTGTCCGCCAGACAGGAGATCCTCACCAGCCTGGTGTCCGCCCTCGACTCAGTGGTATGTCCCAGATCAAGCCTCGTCATATTCTGTGGTGTCAAGATTTTTGACTGCTCTTGGCAAATGTTTGAAAATCCACCCTCAAACATGTTCCTAAACAGCTACATTGCATTTATGAACCAGTTTCATGGTGAAATGTTCTTGTTAATGTGACTATACATTAGGGCTGCACGATATGACCTAAAATCAAAATCACGATGATTTTTACCTCGATAACGATACATGAACGATAATTAATTTGTTTGTGATTCGACGACGGACGCTGCGTTTTTTAATCTATTTATATAAAGTTTTAAAAAACGTCTTTTGCATGATAAAAATGTAAATAGACTATACAAAGAACAGAAGAAAGTAGCTGCACCATCACAACAATGAAGACTGAAAAACAGAGCTATTTTGGTACAAACATTTACTCGCCATGTGGCGGACAGCCCTCTGAGATTTACTCGCCAAACTGAAAATGTACCCAATTTTGGACCCTGCACTGAAAGTAGGCCTATCAACAGAAATAAATGATCGTAATCTACGTCAGTAACAGCTTCAGAATTTCAATGTCGATACATTTTCAATGAATCGTCAAGCCCTAATATACATTGAACACTAGAGTATATGAGGGTGGAATTAAAGTGGCTATATGTAACTTTTAGTTTGTGTTGATTCTAGCGGCCGCTTTGGACAAAAGCGGTAGTGTTTTAATCACACCTGCCGTCGTAAAGATCTTTTCGTTACAGTGCTTTATTACCCACTGTAGATTACTGAGTTAGCGTTACCGGGAGGTCATATCGTCGCGATTAACATTTTGCTCAGACAGAAAATCGTTCATTCACAATAAAAGAATAAGTTACAGATGAATCGTTGCATTTCAAGTGTTGCATACGGTAACTTAGCCTACTCTGGATGTATCGTGAGCTAAACCGGGTACCCTTGTCACTGTTTCATGAGCCAAAGCATTAAGAGATTGTTGTAGCAAATAACGTAATAACAACTTACAAAGCGCATTTCATGAAACCCACGGACGCTTTACACAGGTGTAGGGGGACATGGGAAATGAAAATAGTTGGCCAACACAAACGCGGACTGAAAATAAATAAAAACCAGGCGCTAAATGGAAGGAGGACGTCATTTAATGTAGGCTACTGGCGTACAACCACATTGCGCATTGTAAAGTTATTTTATGAATGAAATATACATACATACCTGAGGGCCAATCCGGGGTCGATTTTGAATACGTTAAAAGCCCGTAATTGTCTCCATCTGTTGAAAGCCCAACCGAGATTGACTCGGTTTCGCCCGGTGTTTTTCACTTTCACTTTTCCTTTTAGCTTTTAGTTGTTCTTCGTTTAATTTCCTATATATATATAAAGAAATCTCCTGCTACCTTTTACCTGGCTGGATACACTAACACTTTGTGGGAAAAATCTAACCTGGGCAGAAGCATTAATAAAAATTATATAAAAATAGCATTCTTTTCAGTGTTAGGGCCCTATTTTAATGATCTAAGTGCACGGCATGAAGCGCATGGCGCTGGTGCGTTTAGGGCATGTCCAAATCCACTTTTTGACCAGCGGAAAAAAGGCTTGTACTTAGTGTCTTAATTAATTAATAGGTGTGTTTTGGGCATAACATGCAATAAACCAATCAGAGTGTCCTCTCCCATTCCCTTTAAAAGCCAGGCGCGTTTGTACTTTGGCGCATTGCTATTATGATGGCGGATTTGCACTGTAATATTTTTATTTGTAATCTTCTGCATGTTTGTGTGCTGCTGCGCTTCCCTGTGTGTGTGTGTAACAAGCATAGTGTGCTCGCGCTGTGCACGAGCCTAGACGCATTTTACTAATGCACTGTTAAAATAACAATGAAATGCTGCGCTATTGACTTTAGACCAGGTTTTTGTTGGTCAATGGCGCGATCACTTCCCGCTGCCTCAAGATAGCAATACGCCAAGAATTCACCTGAACACACCTCCCTGTAAGACCAGCACGCCCATGGGCGTAAAGATGGGCGCAGGTGCATTTGCTATTTAAACGACGTGGGCGCTGGACGGGAAACTGACAACTGCGTCGGTCTTAAACTAGCAAAGACACTTGCGTCGGGCTTTGCACCAGGTGCAAGATAGGGCCCTCAGTCTCGTTTGCTGTTGCAGGTCATTTATGATCATCAGATGAAAAGTTGCACAGTTTCAGAAACATTTAAAAGTTACAAATAGTAACTTGAAGTATCTTGTTTCATCAGAAGAGAATCAGCACGCAGCTCTTCTGGTTCCTCGGTTTTCTCAACAAACTCTTTGAGTTGCACATGTCTTCCATAGAGTTCATGCTAATAACTTAGTATTGTTTTGCAGTGCATGGCGATGTCTAAGCTCAACGCTGAGGTGGCGTGTGTCACCGTACACGAGGACAGCGTGATTGCTGTCGGCACAGAGAAGGGCAGAGTGTTCCTCAACTCCAGGAGGGAAATCCAAACAGACTTCTACAAGTATTGCCGTAAGTTCTGCTCTCCTGCGCAATTGTGAATGTTTGCTTTCCGCTATTCATTCTTGGTAGAGCATTGATCAGTCTCATTATAGCTACAGCTGTGAGGCAGTTACATAAAATGACAGTTGAGTGAGGCTTGTCCCTGTAGGATTTTGCAGTTTTGTGATCGAACAAATGCAGATTCAGCCAAAAGCTTCAGTAACTGCAGCAGCTTGCAGTTTTTCCTCAATGTCGGATTACTTCGTAGTTGCAGTTTCACACATTTTATCACACTCTGTTAGATAGAACGATATATCAACAAACTGTCTTGTCACATCTCATTTGGCAAAAACATTTGATGTGCTACGTTTGCAAACTAACAGACATCAAAATGAACAGACATCACTCCTTACAACTCTTGTTCTTTTCTGAACACTAACAGTAACAGTGAGAGGCTTCTTTAGGAGATTAGGTTAGGTTTAAGGTAATGTTGCAATTCCTACTTGTCACTGATAGAGGTTAAAATCAAGGTAAATGGACTGCACTTCTATGGCAATTTTCTTCCTTCAACGTACAAAGCTCTTTACAATTTGCCTCTCATTCACCCATTAACACACACTCACACACCGATGGTGACGGAGCTGCCTTGAGAAAAATGATTTCAGTATACCTCTTAACCAAATTGTAAGTCTTCATTTCCTATAAACAAACTAGTATGGAAGTTTGTAAGCTGAGCCATATTTCAGAAATAAGCGTTGGGACATTAAGCTCCATCTGTTGACCTTGAGCGCTGAAGTAGAACAGCAAATATTATTCTCAGACTCAACAATGTTCCCCTACTAATAACACCAATTTGAGGGCTTGGGACCTCCCATCACAGAGTTTAATTTTATCAGGCGTGTTATTCAAACTGAAATTAGTTTTTCCTGCCAGTTACAGGGAACCGTAGCTCCAGTTTGCTTTGTTTTAGTAAAGATTTTTTTAGGTTTCAGGTAGTTGCATAGCCTAGTAGCAGTAATACATTTGAAGCGTTACCTTTTTTTTCTCAGTGCCCATACACTTTGGTCATTTCTTAGTTTTTAACAGGAATAAAGGTGCTGATAAATGTATTCTTAAAGT
Organism: Perca fluviatilis; assembly: GCF_010015445.1. Classification (NCBI taxonomy): domain Eukaryota; kingdom Metazoa; phylum Chordata; class Actinopteri; order Perciformes; family Percidae; genus Perca; species Perca fluviatilis. The sequence goes on along the minus strand of NC_053127.1, from coordinate 11,773,641 downwards.
CAAGATACTGACTCTGTTAAGAAAACAAAGTAGTAAGGAAAGCTAAATTGACTTTCTCCAAACTCATATTGCAGGTCACTTGGACATACGAGCATCTGAAATGTTTTTTTTCACTTGTTATTTTTAATGTTTCCAGAATTTGCGAGATATGACTTTTGTCATTTGGCTTTAGGGGGGCCGTGTCTGCAGAATTTGACCACAGCAAATGCCCATACCAAAGACCAGGAAGGCGATCTCAGTAAACTGAGTAAGGATGGTGAGCATGGGAAACCGAGAGCGCCATCAGATGCTCAATCTAACATCTTTGTTCTGAGGAAGATGGTGGAGGAAGTCTTCACTGTACTTTACAGTAAGGAGTCACCAAGGCAACATGTTTTTCTCAGCATTCCTTTTTATGCCATGAAACTCTTACCCTAATTCATGAACCCTATTCATGACTTGGATCATCCTAAACACTACCTATACATGGGAAAAATAATCATTAATCTAACTGATCAAAGCAAATATTTCTCTTAGCCAATTCTAATTATTATTATTAGTTATCCAAGAGCAGAGCAGACGATTTTAAATTTTAGGTTTTATTCTGCCAGTTGTTAGATATATTGCACAGTACTCACACTGCTTTGTGCAATACACAGGTGAGGCTGTGGGAAAGAGCAGCCTGGTCCCTGTGCCTTATGAGTGGATCCAGAAGGACCCCGGCTGTGTGGTGGCCCACGGTTTGCCTGAGGGAGCCACCCTGAAGAAGCCCTCTGAGTATGACACCAAGACACTGATGAAGATTCTGGAGCAGAGCCACCGCATCCAGTTCATAGTAAAAAGGTGAGTCTGCAAAGTGAACGTCTGTTGTCTGATATTCTTGAATACACTACTGTCTGAACGCTTGTATGAGATTATGAAAACCAGCTTTTTAACATTTGATTACTCTAGAATGTGGAAAATAATGAAGTTTGGCATTTCAGCTTAGCCTCTAATGCTTTGCAGAAATAGATACCAGTGTATAATGGATAGCACTTAGCTGTCCTAGCTTATTTTTGTAGCTAGTTATTGGTAGCAGACAGGCTGTCGTGTATTAGTGAGGGATAGACGGTTTCAATTCAGCTGTGGCAAATACACTGGGGTTACATGTTAGTCTCTCCAGAACACTTTTGGAGTAAGATTCATGTTGACGTGAGGGTGCCAACGCAGAGTGATCCAGCGACAAAGTTGAACCTGGCTGGACTTTCAAGTGAACAAGCTGTGATGTCTTTATGAACAAAGCCTAAGCCTGGCTAGTGGTACTTGTCTTCAGGTTATGTCAGAAACCATAAGCTTATATACAGAACATAATACACAGGTGACAGCAAGGACAGTTGGAATGCCGTGCTGGGATAGTTGGTGTGGACTTTGAGTCTACTGACAGCCAGAATGCTCTGATTATATGTAGTTTATGGCAAGAGTGTTGGTATGATTGAAATATAAGTCATAAGTCACGCTATAAAATTAAGTCAGGCTGGTCATCAGATTGTGCCTCAAGACCGAGCACAATATTTCTGAACTGATACGAAGTGAACACCTCATAAAAGCAACATTGCATAACATTTGTATTTTTTGCAATTTGAGGCCCCAACAATTTCAGAGCGCAATTCACCGTCGCCAATATGGACAGCTGTACAGTTAGCGGTTAGCGGTTACGTTAACAACAAGTAAAGCTTTGTGTCCATCAGGAAACTCCATAAATTACCGAGAGTTGAGGCGGAGCAGAAAACATTTCTCCATAAAATATGAACCAGTTTCAGCAAAATCAGTGACCTAGTGCCGTAAAGTGTTGCGCATTTCTACCTACATAGTGCAAGAACACGCGACCGGTGCACAGAGGGGGAATGACAGAGGCACCATTAATTTGAACAGTTATTGGCTTCCTTTCAGTTTTGCCTACTCTGTTTCGGGGCATAACAGTTGTTTAAAAACACTCTTCTCTGTGTTTGCTCCATTAACAACAACTTTTACATGCCTTTGCAAGTGATTGAGAGTTTCCTGTGTCTACAACTTTATAATGAAAGTTGAATATGAGGAGTCTGAAAATACATGCAACACTGTAAATGACAGAGACTCAAATTTGTGTTTGGTCTGTTCACCACTTTTTCTTGGAAAAGCACATAACTAGAGGTAGGGAGAAAACAGTAGAAGTGAAGGGAAAGGTGAAGAGTTAAAATACCAAATAAACCACGTCATCTCATTGCATTTATCTTTTAATCACTTACACAGGGGATGTTGGAACAGATAAATTGGTCCTCCTCAAAATGAGTTGTTGCTGCAGCAAATGTTGATATAAGCCAAGAGGCACTTGGCAAGTGATGCAGTTTGCAAACAAAAAGCTCGATGTCATGCTGTGATGTATGGAGCCCTCTTAATGACTTTCTCCTTGATTTTGTGTCTGTGTGCAGGCCATCAGAAGATTTGTCTCGAGAAGCCAAGTCCAGCACTGATGTCAATCACAACTCTTCCACTGCCGCCATGACACCGAGCAGCCACGGCCCAGGGAAGACTGCTGGCCAGGTAGTCACGTCATCAAGTCCCGCCTCTTCCAGCAACTCTGTTCTGTCAAACTTCCTGTACGGCATGCCCATGTCCTCCAAACCTCACCCGGATGGCAAGCTCGATTTCAAACCCATGTCCCTCCTCAACCTGGGCAAGGACAGACTGGCCAACTGGACGCCAACAGGGACGGACAAGATAAGCACGTCTGTCAAGGACTGTGCAAACAATGGTAAGATGTAAATGTGTGGACGCGGGGGGGGGTTTAACAGTGGAATAGGATTTGGGGTGGGTGTTCCACAATCCTAGCATTAACAGTGAATAATAATACTAATATATTTTATTTATATGGCGCTTTACATGGTACTCAGAGACACTTTACAGTAAACATACAAGCACATATAGCACATTCAAAACAGATAAGCAATAAAACCAACACATAAAACAAGCATAATAATGTTTGTCCATGTATGTGTGTATGTGCTCGGAATATACATTTTGTTTGTACAGGTGTACACAAAAGTATGCAAGGATGGAGATATGCACATGCATTATAAATGTTGGTTGATGTTGTTTTATTTGTTTCGAAAAAAGTTTAAAAAATAAAGTATAAAAAAAAGCATAATAAAAGCAATCAAAAACAAGAAAACCAGTAACTATCAGGTGAGAAATGTAAGATTATTTATTGTCTGTGGAAAGCTAATCTGAAGAGGTGTGTTCTGATTAGTGTTTTGAATGTTTTGTCCAGGTCAGTACAGTCACGGATGTGTATGGGTAGGGAGTTCCAGAGGGAGGGGGCTGCAATGGTGAAAGCTCTGTCACCCCAGGTACGGTGTGTGGTCCTGAGTGGTGGGGAGAGGAGGTTTGCATCAGAGGAGCGGAGGTTACAGGTTGGGGGGGGTCTGCAGGTCTCTGAGGTAGGAAGGAGCCTGGTTATGGAGGGCTTTGTGGGTGAGGTGGAGGACTTTAAACTGGATGCGTTGGGAAACAGGGAGTCAGTGGAGGTTCTGAAGGACGGGAGCGATGTGATCACGGGAATGGGTGTGGGTGAGGAGACGGGCAGCAGAGTTTTGGATGTCCTGGAGTTTATTTAAGGCTTTTGCAGGTGAACCATAGAGGATGCTCTTGCAGTAGTCAATTCTGGAAGTGATGAAGGCGTGAATCAAAGTTTCGGCAGCAGAGAAGGTGAGTGATGTGATGGAGAGGAAATGGTTTTGAGGTGAAAGAAGTGTATTTTTTTTGTGTTTTTTTTAAAGATTATTAGGTTGCTGTCGAAGATGACTCCCAGGTTACAGATGTGTGGGGATGGAGACAGGGTGGACTCGTTGACAGTGAGACCGAAGTTATGGGTGTTCTTTGTGAGGGATTTCGGGCCGATGAGCATCAAGTCGGATTTATTGTAACTGAGTTGGAGGAAGGTGGTTTTGTAAAGCAGCCAGAGCTCGACTGCAAGCGGAACACTCGCTCTTTCTCAGATAATAGTGGGTGCATTTGAAAAGATTCCTTTTATGAATACAGGCAACATTCAAGATTGACATAACATTCACAACTATGATCATATTGATAATGAAAAGTAAAATCTTTATATGAAAAATTTTACTTAGACTAAGTGCTTCATGTTATGCCCCCAGTGTGCCTAGAAAAGCGGTACATTTGCAGTGTGCTTTTAAGTCTGATTATTATACCGCTCATTATTTCATTCAAAGCAGCACTTTACTTTTATAGCACATTTTACTGTTATACTCATATTTTTAAATGACTCACTTAACTCACAGCCAGCAGTAGTCAGGTGGACGTCCTCATCTATATTTGAAAATGTAGAAAACACTGCAAACAAGAGCCCACACAGAATTATCTCATTCTTTATCCTTGTGCCTTTGCATTTTGGCAGTTGTTTAGATTATCTAGCCTAGTATCTATCTGGGTACTAATTGAACATCTCTGACTGAAATGAAAGTGAATTGAACTGAATAGATCTAATTTGTCTTGCACTTTCAGATGAGATAACAAGACTACCTGGTGAGCAGGGTCAGAGCCCTCCTGGCATCCACATCTCCAAGAGGCTACTCTTCTCCATAGTGCATGAAAAATCAGGTAAGGATGAACATATTACCTAGAAGATAAACTGTAGGCAGTAATGGCCTCATTTCGAATGTATTATTTAGAGACAAGTTAGACAGACTGATCAAGTTCCCCCCCATCAAATTGAGTGACAGATTATTTTGTCCTTGCTTTGAAAGTCATCACTAAAGAGCAGCATTTCAATCAAATTTAAAGATATCAAAGATTTTAACTGCACAATCCCTATAGTTCCCAATATTTCCCTTAGCTTTCCTCTTAATAAGCTTCAAAGTTAAATGTCAGTGCTTCACATGCTTGCAACCATTAACACGTTATATCTTGTAATTTTATTCTGTACAAAAACTAAAGTGTAACATTTGTGGACTTTGGCTGGTAGGAGGATTTTGTGCCCTTTGGACAACTGTATATGTACAGACATGAGAGGGGTATCAATCTTCTCATCTATCTCTCAGTAAGAAAGCCAAAATGTGGAGCTATTCCTTTCAAAAGTGTGCCATGAGATTTGAGATCCAGATAGTCTAAAATTTGACATATTTTCAGTGCTATGTGGTGTTAGGTCTTTAACTATATATACATGTAGAGCATTATTCTAATTTTTGGTATTAACTTATCACAGACATATTGGTATCAGTGTTTATGTTGGCTGTTAAGTATTAAGAAATTGCTGCACAGAAAGATATGTTTGAGGTAGTTTATAATCTGCGACACCAAAATAGTTGGTCCTCCACCAAGTTTATTCTGCAACTGTAAAATTCAGCTCACAGTGTCTTGATCAAAATTCTTAATAACCAAATTTAAGGAATCTTCATCAAAAAAGAATATAGGATTTCTTATTTATTTACTCTCAAATATCGATAGCAGAATCAGCCTCAAGAATTCCACATCAGTCGGGCTATAATATGTTGTCAGAAGAGAATATTCTAAATAATGAATATGAGGTTTTTGTGCAATTAGTTTTCCCTCTTTCCCTATGTTCTCCTGTGCCCTGCTTGGATTTGCAGGCTCATACAGTAGCCAAGCATTGTTTACTGAACAAACGCTAAATTATACTAAACCTGAACCATTAAGAGCTAAACTACTAAGACGTCAAGATTAATCCTATAAGAAGATTGCACTTATTTCCCAAGTTGACATTGAGTAGATGGAGAAGATTAATTTTAGGTCTTTGACACATGAAAACAGCTCACTTGAATGTTAAAGCTCCGATAAACTTTAATAAAAGAAGCTGGTTTCTGTTTAGTTTTACGTAGAGCATTGACAGGAGTTGTTTCTTTTACTTCTTCTCTTGTAGAAAAATGGGATTCTTTCATTCGGGAAACTGAAGACATCAACACGTTGAGAGAGTGTGTTCAGATCTTGTTCAACAGCAGATACGGTAAGGAAAGGCTCTCTCTTTGCATTTTGATTTAGTATGGGCCTCAGTATCACATATAGGCAGCCATTTTCAAAGGTATCCCTGCCTCCTCAAGCAATTGTTCATGCACAGCGATGATTCCGTGTGTGTCTATGGATGTTGATGGATTGGGGTCAGTGTTTTGGTTTGATCGTCTTTTCCTCAATGATACACTAGACATGTATTTGTAACCAGAGTACACCATTAATACCTACAAAAATGTGTGAAACTTGAGCCAGAGTAAAAATACAGCTGATTACAAGTTCACTTCTTGATATTTGCATTGTTTTGTCACTTATTTGAAAGTATTCAAAAGATGCTTGCAAGCAATCCGACTGCAGTGTACTTGTTTTTCCAGTGGTTACTTTGCGTCTACAAGCAGTCTCTACAAATTAAGGGAACATTACAGCTCATGGGATCTGTTTCCAGAATTTTCCAAGCCAACAGCAGCGATTATCATTCCCTTTAAAGTTTAATTTGTCATTTAGCTGGAATTATCTCCACTTCTGTAAACCTTCACATGGGGTGTGTGTGTTCTACTGGAGGCTGATTTTTCTTAATGTTTGTAGATTAGCAAATGAATCAAAATGAATAAACCACTATTACTTATAGTTAAAGTGTATCTTAAAATATCTAAATGATATTTCCTAGTAGCATCACATTGCTTTTCTAGAAATCCTGGTTGCTTATTGTGTTCTACCTCCAGCTGAGGCCCTGGGTCTAGATCACATGGTGCCTGTCCCCTACCGCAAAATAGCCTGTGACCCAGGGGCCGTGGAGATCATTGGCATTCCTGACCAGATCCCCTTCAAGAGACCCTGCACCTATGGAGTTCCCAAGCTCAAACGCATCCTGGACGAGCGCCATGGAATCCGCTTCATTGTCAAACGGTAACCAATGTCTCAAAGGGATACACCACCTAAATTAAGAATTCCAATAGGTCATTCCCATAACCTAGGACATCATTATTATTATTTTTTAACTTGAGCTACTCTCTCTTAAAGCCAAACATCTGTGATATCATTAAGTACAAAGTCTATCAAGATAATCCATAGACCTAGTTGTGAGCAGTTTCCCTCTAGTTTCCTAACTACAGAACTACATCCGGCAACCGTATCACCGTACAGAAGGGAGAGTACTCATTGACGAGAGGCTCCTGCTCTGTTTTTTTTTTTAAAGATAATTTTTTGGGCTTTTCCGCCTTTAATTTGACAGGACAGCTAGGTGAGAAAGGGGTGGAAAACATGCAGGAAATTGTCACAGGTCGGACTCGAACGCTGGACCTCTGCGTCGAGGCATAAACCTCTCAGTATATGTGCGCCTGCTCTACCCACCGATCTAACCCGGCCACAAGAGGCTCCTGCTCTTTGGCTGAGCTGGTAACTGTAGCTGACGGAGACTGCTAGCTCACCTGAGGCTACAGCTCAGCTGAAGGGGACACCACTAATGTTTACATCTGAGCACAAGCTTCTCATGAGTACTTCCTTCTGTACGGTGATACGGTTGCCGGGTGTAGTTCAGAGAAAGAAATGATTTCTGGTAAGAGACGTTGCTCTTGAATTTTTCAAATATATTTTTTTGCTTTGAGCTTTGATTGATAAATGTCACTACAGGTAGGAAGTAAAATATGTATTTTTGATTTGGGGGTGAACTGTCCCTTTACGATCAGATGTACTATTTTCTGAATGTTTAGTAGCATGCTGTACCTTTTTGGGCAGACATAAATAGAAATTCAAAGTTTTAGGCTGATTTTCAAGGCAACGCTTGCTTCCGTGTCTAATTAAGTCTTATTTAGTCACTGAGTGCCAATCATAGTTTACCCACTTGGCACTTAATTATCGTCCAAAAAAGCACAGTATGGAACTGCCTCTGAAACTTTTATTTTGAAGAGATTTTTAATAAGCAGCCACCAAGGAAGCCAGCCTATACCATCTGTCTGTGAAATGTCTGTTTCTTCAGCACACTACGTCCCGCTGACTGGTAAACCATTTCCGTTCATGTCCCAGATGACTTTCCCTTTCCAGCATATTGCGCTTACGGTTGCTCTTCCATCCATTTGTTTAAGCTAATTTAAATGAGCCACCATGCCTTGTTTGAGATAACACTTTCTTTCTATCTTTTTACCAATCCTGCAGGCAGCTCATTAGTGTTAATAGAATTAGGAAAGATTGAAAATGTGATTGATTCAGAATTACATCACATTCCCATTGTCAGTGAAAAATGTTCCAGATGCAGGCCCTGATGCTTTTTTTTTTTTTTTGGCAGGCTCTTTGTTGACAGACAATGTCTATTTTTAAACTAAATGATCGTTAATCAAAATGGTCGTCTGCTCTAACTGGAACCAAAACTTTATTGTCATTTAAAGCTGCAGCCTCGTATTAATTATGCCCAGATAATATCACATGTAATAACAACCTAATTTTAAATCCACGTTATGAACAGTTCAATTTCAAAATGATAGGCCAATAGATCAACACTCGCTGGCTTTTGTTAATAATGAAAATCTAATTGAGTTAAAAAAAAAAAAAACATACTAGAGGTGTGGCTCGAGGGAAAGTGATGTGGTTGGCGAGTTTGTCTTTTGGCCCAATGCATGAACACTCTTTGTCCTGAGTGAAATATCTTGACAGCAAATGGATGGATTACATTTGGCACAGTATGAATTTGTGACAGCAACTTCAGAATTGCCACTTTTCTAACACTTTATGTCATCACAAGACATCCTATTAGCCTCAGCCATACTTTCAGGTAAATGCTAGCATACTGTAGAACACTAACATGCTAAAGTTAACAAGGTAACAATGCTAAAGAATAAGAGCGCCGGTATTGTATATTTTTCTTTTTGTCAACAACTCCCATGAAAAGGCTAAAATGAGCTATTTGTTACTCCGTCTCTCTGTATTTTCCTACTCACCTATCGTGACTGTGTCACTCAGCCCCAAGCCCATTCATTCCTACTGAAGATGTAAATCTTCAAAAGCAAGTCAAAAAGATATTTGTAGTTTCCACTTAAAACAGGCTCAGTAATTTCCTAAAACAGTTGAACATTGTTGTTTTTAGCTCCAAGAGTAAACAGTAAATTTGTCTGGTACAATATTAAGCTGCACATTACTCCACATTTTGTGCTCTATTCTTATGCTACATGTAGCTACGTGCTGATGCCAGAGACAGCTGTAATCAATAACATGTAACATGGTAACTGTAAGCATTAGTTTAGTGCAATGTAGAGCTAACTACCTATGTCTGACATGTCCTAACATGGCCATCGCGCAGAACATAAACCCTTTCGATTTTGGTAACAGCACTGCCTTTTCTCTAGTGCAGGGATCTTCAACAGGGGGTCCGGGACCCTTAGGTGGTCCTCAGGGGGGGCCTCCAAATAATTTTTTTTTCTTAACATGTCTTAACATGAATCCAACATATTATCAGCCAATATAAATCCCCACTGCTTACTGGCATGTATGTATGGTAGTCACTAAGGCCATCCACAGATACAGTATATCATAAGGATTCACTTTGCCACAAAATTTTATAAAATCATGCCAACAATTAGGGGTGTGCAAAAAAATCGATTCACATACGAATCGTGATTCAAGCTCTACCGATTCAAAATCAAATCATAGAATTCCAAAAATCTATTCATATTCTTTAATTAAAAAAAAGGCTACTGCAATCACATGGGAAAAGTAATTACATTTACATACTGTGACTCGCTTTTTAATCGAGAATCGTTTTTGAATCTAAAATCGATATTGAATCGAATTGTGACATTTTCTGAATTGTGCACCCCTACCAACAATTATTAGGCAATTTAATTGCTTAGTATTCTACGCACTAACAAGGTATGTATAAAGGCGTTAGGCCGCCCACACGTTATTGTAGGCCCAGTTTAATGCCACCCTGAGACCAAACCTATTTACCCCACTAGTAGTCTCACTTTGCCAGAACCTCCTCCACAGCGCACTGAGGGAGGGTCTGGCTACTCCACACAGCATTTGGCGATGGGAGGAAAACATGCGCTGGTTTAATGGCATTTCTTTTAACCAATCAGAATCGTCATGGGCGGTGCTAAACTCCGTACAGAGCCGCTGCAAAATAGTTGTGCGAGAGAGAACTCAGATTGGACAGATAGTCTAGCTAGCTGTCTCAATTTACCCTGCAGAGATCTGAGGAGCAGTCAACAATAGTCCTCATAAATCCACCAGATTTAAAATTCCAACACAAAGAAAGCGGAAGGAAACGGAAAATACATGCATCCGGCGGAATTTCCTGCAGCACCAGAGCAATCCCGGAAGTGGAACGCAAAGGATGTATAGACTACCCCACTAGTGACAAAGCTTTGCGTAATGGCTGTAGACAATTGGTCTTGTTCAGCAGTGACCCCAATATGAAATTAGGTCATCTGGCTTTAATAAATCAGGTAGTTTATTAATTATAGAGGAAAGTAGTACCCATAAATAGTACTCTTCTTCACCAGCTTGCTTCAGTTTCCGAAGTTTAATCTTAATCTCAAACAGTTTTACAAATAGATGTGAATTAAACACAACTTAAAGAAATAGTTGTGTCTAAAGATGAATTATGATCACAGCAGGAGATGGTTGTCTTGGTGGCAGACAGAGCAGTATCATGTGGCAGGAGGAAGGGGAAGCACTCCAGAAGCATAGTTCACATCCACAGCGTTATTTTCAGTCCGAGGGAGTCAGTGATAACAAAGGAATGACTCATTTACTTGATTGTTTAATGAGCAGTTAATGTGTTTAAAAAGCAGTTAATGATGTGTTCCTTCACATGTGCTGCACAGTGTTTGCATCATGAGTTTTGCCCCGAGAGCAGCTGACAACACTCTTTGATCTCTGTGACTAACGGCCCATTTTTTCTTTTTTATATTCCAGAATGTTTGATGAAAGGATTTTCACTGGTAAGAGTGTGATTTAATACTGTTTTTGTTTCAATGCCATTTTCTCACGCATATGAGCTGTGATTTGGTTATGGATTTATTAATGAACCACTGCTGATCTTTCTCTTAATGACTTCTCATGTCACTGTCTCTAATTATAATTGAAAATTTGCCAGTCTTTCTAGACATGCAAGGTTTCTGTTTGGTACAATCGTGGCAGCAAGCTGGGAGGAGAGATGTCATTATAGCTTACTAACCTTTTCTAGACTAAATGTTATATATATATATATATATATATATATATATATATATATATATATATATATAATATATATATATATATATATATATATATATATAATGAAATCTACCCCAATCTCTAGGTATGGTGAAGGGTATGTGATGATGTGGGGCTATTTTAATTCCAAAGGCCAAGGGAACTTTATCAGGATGCATAGTATCCTGGATCCATGAAATAACTGGCCTTTAAAAATAAAAATCTGCCTGCCTCTATGGGAATTTAACATAGGGGTGTACTGACTTTTGTTGCCAACGGTTTAAACATTAATGGCTGTGTGTTGAGTTATTTTGAGGGGACTGCACATTTACACTGTTATACAAGCTGTAAACTTAATACTTTACATTGTAGCAAAGTGTCATTTCTTCAGTGTTTTCCCATTAAAAGATATAATGAAATATTTACTCAAATGTGAGGGGTGTACTCACTTTTGTGAGATACTATATATATATATATATATATATATATATATATATATATATTATTTTTACCGGCTAAATTAATCATGTAAGTAGCATACACTTGTGTCTATATTGCAGGATATATCCCTCAGTTTCCAGTTAATTATGTAGCTGAAAGAAGTGCATTCTTTTGAATCAGAGCTAATTTGGCTCATTGCCCAAGTGTAGCCTGCATTCTTATTCAAATGAAAAATGATCTACATCTTTGCAAAGGGAACTTTGGGTAAAATGTAATTATTTTTGGTAGGATGTGTGCTTTGGGTGGAACTTGAACCAGGTATTTAGCTGAACAAAATTGGTCAGAATCTTTACAATTAATTACAGTAACTGGCTAGCAGAAAATGGCTCTGTCATGTCTTTATTTATATATTTACACCCCACAGATGTTCTTCGCTAATGGGACGCAGTGTTTGTTTATCTTCTCTGTCTTGTTTGTTGAAGCTGCTGGCAAGATTGCAAGAGAGGAGGGCAAGCATGACCTGGGCTCCATGCCTGAAGACGGCTTCCTTGACAATCTGAGCATCCCGCCCACCACAGCCGAGCTGGTCAGCAATCCTCACAGCAGCAGGTCAGAGCACAGCCCACACACACATTTAGCATTACCTTGCAGACTTTTGTTTATAATGTGGAAATATGAGATAGTGGCATGGGCCAAATTATATTGCATTTAATACCGACATTATTCATAGTGTGGACTGAATTAAACAGTTTAAATACTGTTTTACAGAATTAATCATTGACAATTCTACCATGACACTAGCTATAAAAAAGCGACAGACCTTAATTCATATATATATATATATGTATATATATATATATATATATATATATATATATATATATATATATATATATATATATATATATATATATATAAAATCTAATCTAATCTGAGTAGTCATCATATAGCCTTTGGTGCTTAGTTTACTTGGTTTTTCAGATGAAAATTGAAGCCAAATCTGCACAATTTCACAACTCTTATTAATCGTAAGTGTCTTTATACAGTAAGTAGCCAGTGTTGGGCCCATGAGAAATTCTGTGTCCCACCACAAAATTGCTTATGTATTTTTAATGAATCAGTTTTGTAATTTGGTAGTCACCTGAGTGTGTTTTATTTAATCTCACAGATCAGCAAGTGCATGCGTGAGTCCCTTGGCTGACTGTGAAGCAGGTATGTGCAAATAATAGCATTTCTGCATTATTAAAACGCTTTCATACGATTTTTTTGGCCGTCTTAAGTAACAAAAGATTCAAGCCCCAAGTGTCAAATTAAAAGTTTTAAAGCAATGTTAACGGTCCTTGGAAGTCTCTCAAGAAAATTTCCCATCATGTTTTACAGTCCAGTCAGTTCAAACACATTCTATTACCTCCTTAAATCTGTTTAACACAGCCATAAAACACAGTGCCAAACACTGATAGGAACTCATGCAGAATAAACTGTTCAATCCCCGCAGGTCCTTCAGGAGATTGCATTCCTTTGAAAAGGATTAAAACAGAGCCTCCAGATGGGGAAATCATTCAAGTAACAGTGCCAGGTAGGTGTGCACATGCTTTGCAGCTATTAGTTTTGAAAATTGTTCACTTAAATTATAAACACAGCATCCAGAGATGTAGTTTACATAGATTATCACAGACATATCACAGGTGTGTGATACAGTGCCACTAGTCCAAAATGTAAACCTATAATGTCCTCTGCAAGACTTTAATATGGTGTATTAGACTTCTGCTGAGAGCCGCAGTTGCAGTGGATACCCCATCGGTGGCAGCTTGGCGTATAAGAAAGCAGGACAGAAGACAACACTCAAAAGCATACTTGGACAGGCCACACAAATAGTTCTTTTACACTGCAGGAACCTAATGTCTCCCTTTTAGAGGCGAGTTCCTGAACCTACATTTCGGCACTGCTCAGGAGGTGGTACAAAAATTCAAGGTCCAGGTAGTCTCAGTATTTAAATGTTAACAAATTAGTCTTTCATACGCAACGTTTTAATTCTCCTGGACTTGGCGTTACAACAGTCTGAACTCTTCAGGCCTCTGCTCTAACTAGCTTGGTTTGAGGGCGTGCCACACTAGCAGCTAGACGAGCATTCTAACGTGTGTTACAAAGTGACGCAAAGTGACGCAAAGTGACGCAAAGTGACGCAAAATGACGCACGTTTGTCACGGAAGTAAAGGTTGGACTACAATAGAGCTGTTTGGAGCAGTTTGTGAACAGTGTTTTCTGTTGGAGATGGTAACACCCTTCGGGGTGGACTTTGGCCATTTCACTTTGTAAACCTATTACGTGCACACAAAATATATATAATACAAAACAGAAAAGGGCAAAAGCCAAAAAGCATAATATGAGCATGCTACCCATTTTACTACTGCGTCTGCTGCAACCAGAACCAAAACGTTTTAAAAGAACGATCGATCCCACTTGTTGGCCCAACGATGATGTCCAAGCGATCATCGGTGTTTGAGGAGAGGCTGACGATCAGTTGAGCTCTCTGTTTTTTTAAGTCGATGGCGTATATCTTAAAACATAGTGGATACACAAGCAGAACCAAAAGCCTTACCGGTTCTTACAAAGTTCAGGTTATGGGAAGCTCCAGGTTACAGTCGTTAAGTTCCCATGCTGTTGGAGCTTGGTGCCAGATTTATGGTTACAGAACATTATGTCATTGCTTTTACAAGATTTAAAACTTCAAGGATGAGGACTAACTGATTGTTTTGGCAAATGTATGTCAGGTAAACTTCCCCAACATCCTTCCTGAAATTTTACAATGGGATACGTTGGACTTCTTTTATGTTGTATCTTTCACACAGTCGACGAAACAGTCCAACATGGGGCTGGTTCTGGGTTTGTGTCGTAATTACAAGCTAAAACCAGCAATACAGGAAATATCAAAATGTCACTTGAAATATCAGCAACCAGATATTTCCTGTTTATAGTGAAAAAGTTTGTTTTCCCCAGATGCTGGTACAAGTGGGGAGGAGCCCAGCGAGTCTGTGGCCGAGCCGGTCGCTGCTGCAGCGTGTCCAGCCACAGCCTCGCCCTCTGCTCCCTCTGCTCCCTCTGCTTCCTCTGCTTCCTCTGCTCCCTCTGCTCCCCATCACCAAATGGAAAACCACACAGGTAACCTCAGCCCCGTCAGCCCCCACCTCATCTACCTTCATCTACCTCCTTCTCACCGCAGCCCCTGGAATGACAGCTCCACCCACAGCCCTTACAGCCACCGTGGTGCCACCCAGCACCCACCACTGCCACCCCACACTCTTGGCTGTGTTTTTTAGAGAGCTAAAAAAAAAGAAGCTGCCACACGTATGAAAACACTTTTCTCAGATACCTTTTTCTTCCACTCTCCCACTTCCCCACGACCAAACCTCTCCAGCCACTAGTTGTTACAACCCCAACCTTAAGAATCCCTACTCCCCGACTTGGCCTACTGTAGCTTGTCTCTTCTCCCAGTCTTACAAATACTAGCTCTCATCTGTGAAAGGCACCATGTATCAGCTGCAGCTGTTTGACTCACTCTGACTTAAACTTTGAGTCTCTGAGTCACCTTTGTCATTGTGTCAGTTTTGTAAACTGAAACTTTTACCTTTTGGTCATTTTTGCCCTTTAAGTTAAGACACATTGTGCATATTTCCAGATTTTGAGTTACATTATCCTGTAGTCCTACTGCCCAGTATAATTAGAGATAGTTAATGTATTTCTATTAGAGAGACAAAACTGCTCCTTAAAGATCCTTTCTATTCTCCCTATCCTACCTCTATCTAACATGGAACTGTTCGTTTTTAAAACAAGTCACTAGAGTAAGGTGAACAAGACATTTGAGTAGACTACTCGCTCTTTCTCAACCGCACCGGCCTCATTTATCAAGCGTTATTAAACATGGTTTGCAGTGATTTATTTATTCATTTTTCACCGTAAAGGATTGGTTCACCCAAATTACAAACATATTGTCTTCGCTATCTCTACTGGTATCTAGCCAAGCAGATACTTTTGGTTTTTATTTGTCTTAAGTTTTGAGATACAGCGTCTGTCACTGAGATTACTGTCAATGCTGTAAACACCACAACCAAAATTCTATTCACCTTCATTATATTGGGGTGGCTGCAGAAATCTTTGCTCTGATGTTTGGTGAACTGCCCCTTTAAGGTGTACTGTGCAAAACATGCATTCAATAACGGTGAAAGGATGGCAGCGTAAAAGTCATTGGGTTGTTGGGATATTTCACAAGTATGTGTATTAAACTCCTAAATAGAAAATGAGTTCAGCACAAAAATCCCTGCACTATCAATGAAAATGAAAATGTCAAAAGTGACTTTTATGTGTTTGTTTTTTTGTATAAACCTAAATTAACATATAAATGAGGTAGTTTGATTGCAGTGCTATAACAATGCTACAGAGAATGAAGAGTCTACTCAATGTGATCTTGAGCCTTAGGCATTCAGTGCTTTCAGGAGGCGTTTTGTTTTCTTTTGTTGATTTGATTGTGCTTTGTTTAAGTTTTCTTTTCTTTCACAAATGACCACTAAAGGAGAGAACACGAAGGTAAGTGCAGCAAATGTCACATTTAGAATGATTTGCTGTTACATGCGCCTTTTATTTAAGTATTCATTTGTTGCTGTTTTGCATCATGTAGTCAAGTAAAATAGATGTGGGATTTTTTCCTAGATCTGCATACAGTACTAGAGGTTTCACACAGAAGAACTCCTTCCGTCATGCTTCTGCAGTGTTTGTCGCTGTGGACTGACCAACTATCTAAAGCCCCTTTTCCGCCGCAGGAACTTTACCCAGGAATTTACATGCAAGCTTTTGAGGAACTCGTTGCATTTTGACCCCAGGGACCAGGGTCTAGATTAAGTTCCAGGGACATTTTCCAGGGACATTTTACACCCCAAAAAGTACCTTTACACGGACATGGTTATTTTGAAAAACAGGAGACATTTCCCTGAGTTTGTGCCCTTCGTTTTCACGCAAACGGAGAATTCACCTCTGAAAACGATTCTTTCTAAAAAAAAACTTTGGCCAGAGTGGAGATTTAGAAAAACTTTGTTTGCACGTTTGCATGTAAACTGAGACAAACGGAGGTTTAGGCAGCCGAGGAAGTGAGGAAGAGAAGAGAGAGGAAATGATTCGTTGCTGTTGTTGCTATTTTCGGGATTCTGATTGGCTAACGTGGGCATGAGCTTCTCGTTACACTGCCACCTACAGGTTTGGCGTGCTCTTGACGGCATATATACACGGGTACATGTAAACGAACACTTTTCTGAAAACTGACAGCTGTGCACGATGTTATTTTTGAAAACGGAGAGGTTGAAATGTCCGTTTATGAAAATAGCCGGCCACGTGTAAACGTAGCATCTGAAAGTACAAGGACTTTCGGGGTGGGGTTTGCAGGGATGACCGTCGCTGATTGGTCAAACACACACAAGTGCATCAACTCGTGTAGGCTTCATTCATAAACAAGGAAATGTACTCTCATTCATATTGATTTAGGACATACATTTCTCTTTGTTTGATAAAATTAAAAGTAAGTAGTAAGTAGTAGGCTTTGCTGTCGGATTCCCAAATTATTTTAAATTCTACTTAATATGATGGATAAAATGTTAGGATGTGTGCAACAATAAACCGTTTAAATAACATACATTATAGAATTACAAATAATTGGGTAAACATGACATATGACAACATCATATTTTGTTAACAGTAAAATAACTAACTATATACAAATAGACATAAACTTTTAATAAATAGTTTTCACCAATGTAATAATTAAGCCGCCTACACGTGATCCGCAGTAAAACCGCTCTGCTCTGGCTGTTCCATTGTATTCCTGTGGAGAGCGGTGCCGCACAACTAGGCGCAGCGCTGCCCCTGGCGCCGTGCACCGCTCAGAATTGCCGCTGAGCATTGTGCTTAAAGTTTACATTATTTCAATTTTGACCTTGTCGTTGACCTTTTTCTGTGCCCTACCTCGCGGTTTTGCCGCGGATCATGTGTAGGCGGCTTACTGCAACAAAAAACGCGTGGGAATGCTTTAGTCAAAGTATGACCAAACCCCACTTGCCACACTGTTGATTTGCACTGAATCTTGTGCAGTAAAGTCAATGAAAATGTTTTTTTCTTTCTTGAGCTCAGTTAACAGTGAACCATTAAGATATTAAAACCTTAAGTTTTGTCTTTTACCTTTTTACCTGGATAATACATCACATATTTGATTTCTTCTTTCTTGCCCTCCTCATGTTTTTCTTTCATCTTGCAGCTGAAGCTGTGTCACCCAGCGCGGCCTCCCAGAGCATCAGAAGATCCTCTGAAGGTACTCACTTATTCAGTATTCAGTTTTGCTGAATCCAGTGCACCATGGGCAAAATATTATCTTGTTGGAGAGGCAGACTGGAATTAAATAAAACAGCTACAGACTTTTCAAAATATGTCCAAAACTTTAGGTGCAGCAAAGTTAATTTGTGGCTTTTAGTCACAGTCACCTCAAAAAATATTTTGTTTTTTTAGCCCCATTTTTGCACCTTTACCATTCTTCTTTCCAATGTCCATTTGTTATGGTCTCCGGTGATTAATACACCACACAGTCCGTTTTTAATTACCAGGTCAGTGTAGGGCAGGTGGAATTTATCAAAGTTGTCAAGGGGAGAGGTAGTAATGTTCACAGGTGGCACTAACCGAGCTGGCCTCATGTAATAATTCTCTTTTAATGCTGTTGGTGTAAATGTTTTTCATATTTTTGACTCATTTAGCAGGGAGTTTGGTGGAGGACATTGGTGAAATGATTCTTCAGCTTCGGAGACAAGTGGAGAGCCTTTTCGACATTAAGTACGGTAAGCTACATGTAGCGGCGGAACTTAACCCTCATTCATACAAGGGTAGGAAGTTATGTCAGGCCATTTAATTTTGCAGTAAGGCTTTAATCTCCTTTTTCATGTACACACCCTTTACCCGTGTACAGCAAGTGAAAAGTCAAGCTTTTATAGTCTATTCAAATATTAATATTGTAACATTTTAGTTTTTTAAATTATTTAACACATCAGAATTAGTCTGTTAAGTGTTGGGCAAATTAGAGGGGATGAAAAAGATGAATCGGAATTTCATGTCAGAGGAGTTTAAGCAAAGGGGTACCAACCGAGCATTGGTATTATGGAGCAGTTTGTAGTGTTTTAGTTATTGTATGTAGGAAACAGTTGATCAACAACATCATACTACTGTAACTGTGAGCAGGAGAGCCTCAAAACTATAGCCTTTCCGACCAAGTAGTTACAGGAACGTAGTTATAGGAAAAGTCCACTTCTAAGCAAATCTACTAACTACTCTCCCCCAAAACCGTTTTTTCCATTTGCATTCGCACTGGCCAAGTGGCCATAGGGACTATAGGGGGGTAAGGGAGTGTTGCAAGCACGGCAACGGTCTTTATAGCGTTAAAATCAGAAAACAAATACACCAAAAAAAGTATGAACTAAATACTAAATCTAATGTATATAGCATATTTGTCATAATTTAAACAAGTCTCCCGAAGAGAAACGGGTATCTCCCTCTCCCCCGCCTCTGCCTGCTGCACTGTGGACGTGGGGCATCAATTTTCGCAAGACTGCCTATATTCGAAATCTAAACTAAAATTTCTCGCCTAAAACGTTGTCAGAAGTGAATTTAGTGATGAATAATATGGCGCAAACTGTTAAAATTGTCCCATTGTTGGTCTGTCTGCACCGGAAACCCGACCCTCGTTGACCTAGGTCCCTATGCTGAAAAGGGAACCGTGAAAAGACCCTGCCCTGAAGTAGGAGCTGAAAGAGTTACAGGAACTGCAGCCAGAGGAACTTAAAAATCCCCAAATTGGTCCAGTCGGAACACAAGAAAAAAAGGGTTCTAGGAATTTTATGTTCTAGGAACTGCAAAAATCCCTCCGGTCGGAAAGCGGCTTATGTGACAGCCAAATAGCTCAAAAATAATTAGCTTGTTAAGATAGTACTTGTGTAGCAAACTAGCAACCAGTGAGCTTTTATCTCCTCTTCCTCAGCTGATGCTCTGGGCCTGCCTGAACCAGCCAAGGTGCCCTACTCCAAGTTCCAGATGTACCCAGACGATCTGTACGTCACTGGGCTACCAGAGGGAATCTCCCTCCGAAGACCCAACTGTTTTGGAGCGGCCAAGCTGCGCAAGATCTTAGCTGCTAGCAGTCAGATTCAGTTTGTCATCAAAAGGTGAGCGCAGTTGCGCCCGGATAGTTCTGTTGGTAGAGTGGGTGACCAGTGTTGTAGTATACTGTATATCACTTCAGGTGCAAATGACATCCTTTATCCTTTATTAACACTGCTTTATCATTATCCACTACCTTCGTATTAAAGATGCAGTAGGTAAGTCTTATAAAACTAACTTTCTGTCATATTTGCTGAAACTGACCCTATGTTCCAGTAGAACTATATGAATTATGTAATATAAAAAAAATCCAGCTCCTCTGGCACCACCTACAGCCTGTAGTGCGATTGGCAAAATTCCACTGCTCCCGGTCGATTTTCTCCAATCACGGCCACAGGGGGTGTCTAACTGCCTGTCAATCACTGCTCAGGCACGCACACGCATATAATAGGGTTCTCCCCTCCCCCTTCCCCGCGCACAAGCTGCAGAAAGGTTTCCCAAAACTCGGGTGAATATCATAGGAGTGGCTTTTCAGAGGTGGCGTGAGCTTCGGGATTATAAAGATCTGAAGAACGATGCAGATGTAGATCTTCTCGACAGGTAACATAATTACCATGAATGATTTATCTTTCACTTGGTTATTAGTAGTCAAAAGTCCACAAAGCTACGTTGGTGAGGATAATTGTAAACGTTTGCACAGTGGTCGGTCTGATATGATGCTGAAATGGCTAACGCTAGCCTGCTAGTTAGCATCGTTTTACTGTTGGTGAGTAAAGTTAATGTTGTGTTTGTGTTTAGTTATTGAAAATGTTGTCTGACATGCCGGCAGTTCTGTCAAACTCCCTTGTGTGGGAGGGGCTTAGGAAACGGTTTGGGCTGCAGCAGAAAGGGGGGAGGGACTGAGAAGTTGTCGATGTTCAAATTTGTTGGCAAAGTCCTGGATCTTCACAATCTTACCTACAGCAGCTTTAATCGTTAAACAAGGTTTTAGACAAGGAATTGACAATTTAATTTAGGGATTCGCTCGCTACTTTGTAACTATTGTAAATAATCTTTTTGTTTGTCTCCAGGCCTGAGCTGTTAACTGAGCAAGTAAAACAAGAGATGCCTTCCATGCCCATCTGTGATTCAGGTATGTCCGCCTTATACTTGTGTTATGTTTGGCTTGTGTAAATAATGTATTTAAAGGTGCTGTTGGGTGTCGCCCCTCCCTCCTCCTCATCCTGTCCCCTCCCTTCCGCGCACTAACCCCCCAACCCCCACCCCCTAATCCTTCTTGTCGGTTATTGGCTGGAACACTGTTTGTTATGTTTGGTGGTGCAGGTTGCCGCAGTTTGTTTTTGTTGCCGTTTGTGGAGCCTGGGCTGTCTACAGAGACCGTGTTTTTACAGTGTGTTCAGGGGACAGGCAGCTAGCGGATAGTGAGGAGATGTTTGCTATATGTGACGAAAAATGTTGTACGAAAAAACGTGTGACATCGCTTAAAGGTACCCTGCCATACAAAACCGTTTTTACTTGCATTTTTTTTAAATATGTTAGGTCCATATGTGTTTTTGTTATGTTGTGAATGTGAAAATGAACTGCTCTCTCCTCTGTCAGCTCTAGCCACTGAAAAGAAATAAGCAGAGAAATCAGGCCAATTACAAAAGCTGGTCAGTCTGACATCATATTGCCTGAGCTCATTACTATTCATTAGCTCACCCAGTTGGGCTGGGTAAAGGATTCTGACAGCCAGGCTCTCATTGGCTAGCTGTTAGCCAATCAGATTCAAACAGCTTAGCTTGTTGAATATTAATAAGAACTGGCAGAAATCGAGCTGAGTCTTCCTGTAGTCTTTCTATACCACGCTAGAATGGTTTGAAACAAGGTAACCAAGGCATTTTTTCCACAAAACGTTTTACAGAGTCCATGGTAGAACTTTACCACAAAGTAATGAAATACATGTGGCAGGGCACCTTTAAATGTAAATAACTGAAAAATAATCATGTTCTTTTTTGCCCATTTTCGGCAAGTTAGAAAGGCTTTGTTAAGTTGTTTTGTTTAAATTCAGGCCAAGATACACTCAGGTTTTGTTTAGAGGATAGTGCACAAAAATACAACAAATCCAGGAAGCCATGTTATTCCTTCACCCTGTGCAATAATGAGAAGTTAACCTTAAAGCCCCAGTGAAAAAATAAAGCCACTTTGTGCGTGTTCGTGCATATTTCATATGTAGTTATTTATTTACGTTTATTATATTGCCTTCATTCGTCATTTAGATCATGCAAATTTTTGCAGTAGCAGCCACACTGAAGTGTTTTTTTCTGCATGCAAGATTGCACAGTGCTTGCAGTTGCTTGCTCTTTTTGAGTTTTTTTTGGAGAGGTCAAAAAGCTGTGCATTTCTTCTTAAGTCTTCTTAATCCATAACATTTACCCCTTCTGCACACAAGCAAAGTCATTTTTAATTTTTCTACTGTACATGCAGTATACATTTTAAAAAGATGTTGCCATTCCACATATTGTAATATTGAAAGCGCTGAAGATAAAGTAGTATCTTAGCAGACAGCAGCTGTGTGCAGAATATTCCACCATCTGGAAAGCTCATAATGCACATTTAAGATGCTGTTTGCTCTGTCCTCTGCATGCGTGAAATTATGAGGTTAAATCCAGTTCATGCACTATTTTTAAAACAGCTCTTCTAAGGGAAAAAAAGAAAGTTGTTGCGAGGATTTCCTGCAGCTATCTCTACCTTTTTATTTGTGACAAAGCTCAGCTTCTGGAACAAGGAACAGCTCTTAACGTTTGTTGTTTTCAGTAAATCTTAACAGGCGACAAAAACTAAAAAAGTTTAACCTTTTAAATGTTTGTTTTTTCCAAAGAGCTGGACGCCAAGGAAGCAACACCAGTAACAGAGGATACTGCAGCTATATCTAAGAGACCTGGATTCTCAGGTACGTTCGGGTTAGATTTGATGTTGTATATTAATTAAACATTGGCCGTTGGGTTCTGATGTTTATGATCCCCACTTTAAAAACTCAACAGTGTGAAAGATTGAATAACTACAGCAGACTCTAAAGAAATGCAGCTTGTTGGAATGGAAATTTGAAAAACATTACATTTCAAAAGTGTCTTCTGTCTCCAGAGTGCCTGGAGTCCAAACTGTCCAGGATCGACCTGGCCAACACGCTGCGAGAGCAGGTCCAAGATCTGTTCAACAGGAAGTATGGGGAGGCACTGGGCATCAAGTACCCCGTCCAAGTGCCTTACAAGAGGATCAAGAACAACCCGGATTCGGTCATCATCGAGGGCCTTCCCCCCGGCATCCCCTTCAGGAAGCCCTGCACCTTTGGCTCCCAGAACCTGGAGAGGATCCTGGCGGTCGCTGACAAAATCAGTTTTACCATCACCAGGTGGGAATCTGCTAGGGCTGTGTATTGGCAAGAATCTGGCAATACGATACGTATCACGATACATGGGTCACGATTCAATATATTGCAATATATTTCAATACTGTGCGTAAGGTGATATCTTGGGATTTTTTTAAAGTATAATTTTAGAAAAACTAATATTTAAAAAAAGACATGATGTTCATAAAAGTCAAAGAAGTTTACTTTACAGTCCCTCCAGAAAAACGCGATTATGCGATCGCATAATTCAATGCATAATCAGCCAAAGTCTGCATATTTATGCAGGGGCCGCATTTTTTCAAATACGCCGCACTTTCTTCGGACTGACTTTAGGTAAACAATTGAGTTCACAGAAAATCAAACACCAGTTTGGGATTGTGGTTCACAGGTTCTTAGTGAGCAAATATTTATATGCTAAAATAGGCCAAAGTTCAGCCATAACTACATTTTTAGCTTCTAGCAAAAAGTCAGGCACTGCTAGGCACTGTTAGGCAAAGACACTAGTGGTGCATCTCAGCATAGCCATCTAGCGGTAGGGAGTTTGAACACAACATAAACGTGAACCATTGTCTTACATGAATATTTTTGCACGTAAAAAAAAATAAAAATAAATATTGCCTTTTCGAAAATGTATTGCAAAATAAAATATTGCGATACTCAAGTGTATCGAATTTTTCTTACACCCCTAGAATCCACTCATCACTTAAACACCAGTTACTCATGCTCTGTCTCTCCCAGTGAACCTGTGTTTAATTGGTCCAAATAATACCCCTCGGCTGTGATATTGTGGCCTGTCACAGATAATACTATTGCTTGATGAACACATAATTAAATGACATATTACACAGTCTTCTTCTGCTTTTGATACTGTTCAACACACCTTTCATGAGTTGAAATTGATTATGAATCCTGAGAATCAGAACCTTTCATCTATTATTACGTTTCAGGGCATTGTGGTCAAGTCTGTATCTTCATATAAATACCTGAAAAGGGCTTTTAGGGACTCTTACAGTGTTTTCTAAAATAGATTGAATGAGTTGGAGGCTGTAGATGCTTTGACTGAGCTATTTGCCCCTATGTGATGTAGGATATGAGGACCTGTGTCTTATTTTTGGTATACTCATGCTGCGATCTGAAATGTTATTGCCTGTAACTGTTATATGTTGTATGTCTGAAACTTTGTTTGATGTGCTGCTGCTGTATTGGCCAGGACACTCTTGTAGAGGAGGTTTTTAATCTCAATGAGGCTTTTCCTGGTTAAATACAATACATTTTAAAATTTAAAATCAAATAAATACTACTACTCCAGGAGAGCCTTCAAGTTTAAATTATAACAAAATATTTGAAAGCACCTGTTCAACCTTTAACATGACTCCAGGATGACCTGCTCATATCACTTTGTTCTTCGCAGACCTTTTCAGGGACTCATTCCTAAACCAGGTAAGAGCAGAATTTGGTTTTTACCACATACAGTCTGATCAAATAATCATGATGTAGCACATAAAACTGGGTCATGTGATATTTATAATAAAATTGAATTCACCATTTTTATCAGCACCTCGACGCGTCACTTTACTAAAGAAGGCCTACGCCTCAATAAGTGGTGAGTAAACTTTTTTTTTATAGCAGACACTTTCCTGTTGCTCAGGAACTTTATTTTAAAAAGTTGTCAGTAACTTAAATTCTTTTCACCTGACAGATGATGACGATATTAACCGCATGGGGGAGAAAGTAGTCCTTCGAGAGCAAGTCAAGGAACTGTTTAACAAAAAATACGGTAACTAGACTTCTTGTGTGACATATCAACTTGAGTTTTTGTTTGAGTTGAATTTGAGCAGCTTCCATTACGTTTTTAAAGACCAGGAACAATGGGCCTTATGCAAGAAACACTTGTACAAACCGTGGCACAATATATGGGCTGTCAATGAGTATTATAAATTCAAATATATTTGAATTGTATAAACAAAACAAAAAAGACATTCAAATATAAAAATGAATTTTCGATTGTGGGGGGAACATTTTTTTATTTTGTAATGTGTAAGTCATATAGATATTTTAAAAATGTGTTTTTGTGAAGGAATATTTGGGCATCAATTTTGACAGCCCTACTTGATATGTGTGAATGTCGCTGTATGTTTGCATTCGAGTAGTAGTGTCATTGTCCTTCTGTGCTCATTTACATAATTAATAGCTACTGTTAGCTTCCCTGAATCACTTAAATGAACAATAATTTGCTCCAGACTAAATATGTGAGCAGTATCACATTATAAAACAGTAAAAAAAAAAAAAAAGGCCTGGTATCAGAACCAAAATGCACATCGTTTTTGCAGCTGCACAGATTGTCATTAGAATAATTAGCTTTATATATTCACCTCATTATTTTTCCTCAGGCTGTTCTCTTTCCCACAATAATGAGTACAAGTAAAAAGGAACATGTATATTTCTTATTTATTTCTTAGTACAACTGTCAGGAAAAACCACCACCTTTTTGTCCTTGTGTTAGCAGCTCTTTGCAGGTGATCAAAAAGTTTAATATCTGTCTCTTTTTGATCATATGGACGTGTTGTGTGTTCAGGTGAGGCTCTGGGCTTAGACCGCTCCGTCGTGGTCCCGTACAAGCTAATCCGTGGCAGTCCAGAGTCTGTCGAAGTTAGTGGCCTTCCAGACGATATCCCCTTCCGAAACCCCAACACCTACGACATTGTGTGCCTGGAGAAAATCCTTCAAGCCACAGATAGAATAACATTCAACATCAAGAGCCAGCTACAGTGAGTGTTGAGACACCTGAATATTCAGCAGCCTGTTCGCTGTCACCACGTTGTATATTTCAGTGGGAATTTAGGGCTTTTTCTTCTTGGTAGTTAAGCTTATTATGGTTTATTTATGCTTTGGATTTAAATCCAGGCTCTGCGATGTCAAAGAATAAATCTTCCGCAGCAGCAAATGTAAATAATAATATCAAATAGTGAATAGTATGTTGACATCGAAGCAGTTAAGCCATGATGAAAGAATGGAGGCAAAGACCTATATCATGCACACTTTTAGGTATGAAATGAGTGCAGTCTGAACAGCAGTCTTATGCAAATTACCCTAATGTTTTTATATTGTAAAATAAAATATATATATATTTTTATAAATTATTTTTATTTTTGCTCTGTCATGAAATTGCCTGGCTTTTTCTCTCTCACACAGACCTTTTGCAGAAATCTGTAGCCAAGCTTGTAACACAGGTAGGTGTTTCAGTTCCTTGTGTTACTAAGTAAGTAGATCTCTGTGCTTAAAAGCCACATGGAAGTAAACGCCATTGTGTCTCCAGTAGGGACAGACGCCTCCACCAATCGACGAAAGCGCAAAAGAGTCCAGGAGAGCAACCGAGTGCCTGCCTCCTCCGACCTGGGCATATCAACCAATCAGATTCCAGTGATGGTAAGTTTGAAAAGCAGGAGGGCATCTGTTACTTACCAAGAGAAACGAGAAACTAATCATCGATAAAACATGATTGATAGGTGTTTTATATGGTAAATCTATTCTGCTAAATTTTACCTGTTGGCTTTACACATAGCATGCAGTTTAGGCGAACAATCCTGACATGGTCTTGTTTGTTTAAGGATAAGTCTGGTGACATTCTATATTTGTATTATTGTCAACATAACAATGAATTGGTCCTACTAAGAAGGATTGCCATATATATAGCATTTCACAAATAAAGGCTTCTAAACCAAATACAACACAACCGGACATGTTCCAGCTGTAATGTGACAATTGGGGAGAAATTAACAACATAGGCAGCCAAGATTACACCTTTCCATGGCGTTAGCAAGCAGCTACTTGTACTTAGCAGGGATTGTAATGGAATATAGCAGCACTTTCTACGTCAAAAATAACAAATTAAGGCTTTTAAACGAAATACTACACAACCAGAGATGTTTTAGTAGTACCGTGACCCGGAATTGGGGAGAAATTAACAACATTGGCAGCCAAGATTACAGATTTTGCTGACTGAGCATGTAGCTACATGTGAGAATGTAAACACTGCAGTAACGTAATCCATAATAAAAACTTAAAAGCGCTGCAGTAGCGGTCGCCTGCCTGGAGCAGATGACCAACCCGCTGGCTCGGTGTGATGTGACACATAAGCCAAGAGTAGAAAAAAACGTCGATAGGTCCCCTTTAAGATGTGTACCTTCGGTAGGAACCAGTGGGCCTGGGGCTGAGTGCTACAGACAGGGTAGGGAAGTCAGACGGACTAACACATTGTTGGTTTTGGTCTGTTCAGGGCATTTGTTGAAAAAAAGGAAACCATATAATAACTCCAGGCTTATCCTCTAACAGTTGACTGACGCTGTCCTCAAAATGTGGAATAAAATCCTGCTTTAAACTGATATTTAATTTCACTCCTTAGTGCCAAATCTCTGTAGCAACACACGACTGTGTGTTGAACTGTAACTACTGAAACCGCACATTAAAACTGCGTTTTGTGGCAAGGTGAACAACCTCTTTGTACTCATGAAAGCTTTTTCTACACCATTACGACTGACTTTCCTCTATCATTGTGTGTGTGCGTGTGTGTGTGTGTGTGTGTGTGTGTGTGTGTGTGTGTGTGTGTGTGTGTGTGTGTGTGTGTGTGTGTGTGTGTGTGTGTGTGTGTGTGTGTGTGTGCGCACGCGCCTGCAGCAGTGGCCCATGTACATGGTGGACTACAGCGGAGTGAATGTGCAGGTTCCCGGGAAAGTCAATTACTGAAGGACAAACCTGGACTGCAGCAAAGGGATAAAAGGAGGAGCGTGTCAAAGTGATATTCATGACTCTTCCACATGCGACACTAACACTTTGTCAGAGTGCTCAGACTAAAAAATCTCTCCAGACTGACTACAGAGAATTGAAGGTTTGACTTTGTGAATGGCGTCCTGAGTGTTGAGGAACAACAGAATGTATGTGCATCAAAATGTTGCAGGGCAAAAGCTTGGCTTGTTTTCTGTCTCCCGCCTCCACACAGTGCCGGCAGTCAGTTTTTGTTTTTCCTTCTAAAGCTGATCATAAAGTATCATCATCAAGTAATATAGTTATTATTTTACATAGCTAAAGACATTATGAAAGTCATATTTGCCCTTGCATTTACAAAGTGTCCATCCACTGAGTCATGTTGTATCCAGCATTTGGTTTGCAAAAAAATGTCTTTGATAACGGATCTGGTTCCATAATATTCAGATATTTGTACTTTTTATTTATTATATTTATTGAAATATAACATTATGTGCAGGGATGTAAAATACATTATTCTGTTATATAGTTTCTTGAGGAACTATCACAATAATACAGATGCTACTAGTAACTACAGGTAACCGCTGAAATCAAGTTAAACGGCAGCAATGAAGTGTCTTAATTGGGTGTTGTGGCGACCACAAGCCATCAGAAATTAAAGGAGATAAAATGGACTTAAAGTTTGCCCGATAGGTAGAACCTCTGCTCGCACAGCAGCAGGAAGCACCTGCAGTAAATACAAGACCTTCAGTACAAAGCCTTTTTATGTTTGCACCACATTAACAATATGTAAAATATCTCATTAAAAGTCAGCTTGAATGTATCATGTAAAGGAAAGAATGGTATGTTATTCTGCGATGACCGTCTCTGGACTAACGATATTTAATATGCTGTACCTTAACGCCAATTAGGCCTTTGAAATAAAATGTGTTGCCTTGCACTTTCAATTTGTTGGAGTTTATTTTTGATGTGCAGTAACTGTACTGTCTGATCTACAGAAGGCCATCTTCACCTCCAAGTGTTATGTTCGTTAATAGCCGAGTTTTTTTTTTTTTGTGGGTTTTTGGAAAATATGAAGAATAAGCTCTGTAACAAAGACAATGGTAAAATTACTGTCTGATCAGTCACACTGAAAGATGTATGTATATATTTACTGAACTAATTAATGTTGGGCAAATTATTGTTCTTTACTTTTAAAAGTGTGTCACATTTCCTTCACATCATACCTTTTTAGTGAAGAAATTGCTAATTGGGTGCTCTGTTGAGGTATTTTCAGTGACACTCATGTCAAAGGTCCATCATTTTCCCAATAATTTCCAAGGACGTTTTCTGGAAATATGTTATAAATATTGTTATACATATTAGAATTACGTCATTGTGTACCTCGGCATTGTTGAGAAGAAGAAGAAGGAGAAGAAGAAGAAGAAGAAGAAGAAGAAGAAGAAGAAGAAGAAGAAGAAGAAGAAGGTTGCAGCTACCAGAGAATGTCTAATAAGGGGAGAACTTCCACTCTCGGGAAAATCCCGGGTTGGTACAATGGGGCTAATAGGGAGTGAGATAGGGAGTGAACAGGCTCTCCATAGACAGGCTCTGCAGCTACCTTAAGTAATCACTGATTTAATGCACCACCTGGCCAGCAGCTAAGTGACCCTAATCAAACACAGGTGTATGCTGGGTGTGGCTAACATGCTAAATGCTAAAATGCTCACAGGGTTCCTCCAGCTGTGACTTCTACCTTTTACACAGGAATTGTTACTTCCAGGGAGGTGTGTGAGGACTTTCCTCTGTTTGCGACCGTTAATCTCTGTAACAGTTGTGACTGCAGAGCCTCATTCAGCTCAGAGTGTATGAAAACGTCGAGGGGCGCGGCGACAGAGAGGTTGAGGTTGAGCGGACAACAGGTTATATCCTAGACCTAATGTCTATGGGTTATATGATGCACGGGGAAATAAAGTAGCAGAAGTTGAACCTTTTGGAGGACTTTGCGGTGCACAAGACTCCGAATATCATTTACACAGGTAAGTACAGCAACAAACTATTTAGTGGATGTTTGTGCACAACAGGTTGTGCTAAAACTGCATTTTGTGGCTGCAGCCGCTGTGGAGTTTATATTGTTCATACGTGTTTGTGTTGTCTGCTTTGGTGATGTTTTATTCTGCTGTTGACCCTATAAGAAGGGTCTCTTATTTCATTGGTGTAACATAAGTTTGTTGCACCCGCCGCGGTGTAAAGTTAGTTATTTATTGTTATTTTTTTTGTTTAATTGTCTGAATTTCTGCCCTATTCCAGTGAGGTTACAATGAGAACGGCTGTTGAATAATTGATGACCAGTTTCGAGAGAGCGACCAAGTGACCAGGTCAGACTTCTTAAGAATGGAGGCCTTACGTTAACATGTTAATGCACTTTTATTTTGTAGCCTAAATGTGTGGGGTTTTTTTTTCTTCAATTTATGGGTCTATCATATACCATCATCCTATTGTTTTATTTTTTGTTTGCACCCTTTCTCACTTTGTATTGCAACTGCTACAACAATGTAGAGTACATTTTAACAGACTTACTTTTATCTAAGGACATTTTTAAAGCAGGCTAATTTTACTTTTAAAGCTATGTTTCTGTCGCCCCCCATGAGGAATTCTAAGTAATGACGACAACACTGTCGGCGCGTCCACATGAGACAAGCCTTCCATGATCGCGCATGCGCCCCCACCCCTCCTTGATGCAGTTGCTAGTAGCTAAGGAGGACACGTAGGATTAAAAAAAACATGATACTCTTCAGAAGAGGTAATTATATTCAGTCACTGACATCACAATCTTCTGAACATGACCATACTGAGAAATCCAGAGAGTTGTGTGGAGCTGATAGTCTTAATTAGCTTTGTAGCAACTAATTTGGCAATGGCTGGAATGTAACGAACGTTTGTTAATATCAAAACGTTACACACTAAAGCTTAAACTTGAGTAAAAAGTTAAAACTTTTAAATTTGATTTACTCTTCAGTAATATTCTAATTGATACTCTTTCCATCCCTGGTAAAATGTCAGACTATAAATTATATATATATTTTTTTTCCTAGTTTCAAACAGTGTTTAACTTTTAATGTAACGTTATTTTGTGCCCATCTGAAGAGGTGACCATTGGAAGCGCTGTTGCACGGATGTTTTCATGCTTTGTTTCATGCTACACCGTAGTGCTATCATGAACAGGGATATTTTTGTAACGCAAAACCACACCACAAAATATTGTAAAGGGTTTGTGTGAAATGCTTCTTGGCCTTGAAAGTAACGTTACGACTGTAACTTGAGCTTGACATTTTAATGTTCGCAGAAGAGCGTGGTGCTCCGCTGGTCCCATACTATTGCACCAATCAGCATTTAGCAATATAATCAACCAGTTGACAGTTGTGGATGGTTTGCTTAGAATATATAAATGGGAACTCGGGGTGTTTTCCTCAAACTGCTTCTTTAGTCATAGATGCATTAGAAATAGATGCATAAATACAACTAATACATTTTGTTATACATACATTGTTATTGTATTGTTAGTTGATACAGTACTGTGCAAAAGTTTTAGGCAGGTATGGGGAAAAAAATGCTGTAAGAATGCTTTCAAAAATGGAAGTGTTAATGGTTTATTTTGATCAATTAACAAAATGCAGTGAATGAACAGAAGAGAAATCTAAATCAAATCAATATTTGGTGTGACCACACTTTGCCTTCAAGACGGCATCAGCTGTTCTAGGTCCACTCGCACAAAGTTTTTGAAGGAACTCTGCTGGTAGGTTGTTCCGAACATCTTGGAGATCTAACCACAGATCTTCTGTGGATGTAGGCTTCCTGAAATCCTTCTGTCTCCATGTTATCCCAGACAGACTCGATGATGCTGAGATCAGGGCTCTGTGGGGGGCCGTGCCATCACTTCCAGGACTTCTTGTTCTTCTTTACACTGAAGATAGTTCTTAATGCTCTTGGCTGTTTGTTTGGGGTCGTTGTCCTGCTGCAGAATAAATTTAGGGCCAATCATACGCCTCCCTGATAATATTGCATGATGGATAAGTATCTGCCTGTATTTCTCAGCATTGAGGACCCCATTGGTGTTGGTGCAGTGGCTATGACCCATACCTTTGGTGTGGGAGACCTGGGCTCGATTCCCACATCAACCAATGTGTTCCTGAGCAAGACCCTTAACCCCTAGTTGCTCCAGAGGCGTGCAACCTCTAACCTATATAGCAATTGTAAGTCGTTTTGGATAAAAGTGTCTGCTAAATGACATGTAATTAATCCGGACCAAATCTCCAACTCCATTTGCAGAAATGCAGCCCCAAACTTGCAAGGAAGCACCACCATGCTTCACTGTTGCCTGCAGACACTCATTATTGTACCGCTTCACAGCCAAACAACCTGCCTTCTGCTACAGCCAAATATTTAAAATTTTGACTCATCAGTCCAGAGCACCTGCTGCCATTTTTCTGCACCCCAGTTCCTATGTTTTCGTGCATAGTTGAGTCGCTTGGCCTTGTTTCGGTGACGGAGGTATGGCCATTTGGCTGCAACTCTTCCATGAAGACCACTTCTGGTCAGACTTCTCCGGACAGTAGATGGGTGCACCTGGGTCCCACTGGTTTCTGCCAGTTCTGAGCTGATGGCACTGCTGGACATCTTCCGATTTCGAAGGGAAATAAGCTTGATGTGTTTCATCACAAGTTTTCTTGTCCGACCGCTGTCTACGATCCTCAACGTTGCCCGTTTCTTTGTGCTTTTTCAAAAGAGCTTGAAGAGCATATCTTGAAACACCAGTATGCTGTGACATATTTGTCTGGGAGAGACCTTGCTGATGCAGTATAACTACCTATATACTAGACTTGGTTGACCATACACCTGACTACAATCCTATAAAATCTCTGACTTTTTGCAAGTGTAGCTATAAGAATTGATGCTGGTTTGAAGGCAAAGGGTAGTAACACCAAATATTGATGAGATTTAGATTTTTTTTTTTCTTGTTTGCACACTTTGCATTTTGTAAATTGATTACAAATACAATCATTTATATTTTTGAAAGCATTCTTAGTTTGCAGCACTTTTTCACACCTGCCTAAGACTTTTGTACAGTGCTGTATATGTATACAAATACAATACAGCTCAGATCATACTTCTTAATGCTTACTGGTGACTGGAGCAGTTTGCAAATGCCACAAATGCACTTAATTTAAAAACCATGCTCTACTTTTTTTCAATATAACTTTTCTATTTTTGAGATATTAAAACTTCTACACTTTTTTTTGGCATTCAGTGTAAGTCTGCAGGTAATGCAAACATCATGGGCGTTTCCCAATAGGTGTTCTTCTATTGACTTGTGTTCTTGTGTCCCTGTAAAATGTCATCTCGTGTTGCCAAAGTACTGTCCCAATACACAAGTTCCCATTTCGCCAAGAACAGTTAAAATTCCCGGATGTATTCTTGACACGCCCATTTACCGAGGCTACATCATGGGCTACATCGGTTGGTAACTTGTATGAACTTCGCAGCACCTGTATCCCAACATTCATTTCGGCATTCAGTGATGGTTGGATTTCCAGTACATAGACAGCCCAAAAAACGGGACAATTTTAACAATTTTCGCCATCTTATTCATCACTAAATTCACTTCTGAGAACATTTTAGGCGAGAAATGAAAGATTTAGATTTTCTTGTGAAAATCTTTGCCGAATTGACAACTTGCTCCAAAGTTTTCGGAGCTCCATAAATTGACGCGGCCACCAGCTTACGCCTGCCGGGGCCACAGTCGCACTCGGAGACCCCGCTGTAGGACCCCGGAGGTCTTTTAGACCGGTTCCGTAAATAAGAGGCTTTTATTTCGCCGTTGACGGATTGTTTGTTTAAATATCACAACACATGTCCATCATAAGATTAATGGGAACCTGTGTTAACTGTCGTTTTGGAGTTAAACTCAATACATACATACATACATACATACATACATACATACATACATAGGAGAGATATACCATAGACTGTATATTATTAGTCTATGAGAGATACCCATTTCTTTTCGGGAGACTTGTTTAAATTATGCCGTAGGCTATAGCCTACATTATATTTTGTATTTAGTTCATATTTTTGGTGTATTTTGTTTTCTGATTTATTAGAAGTTGAGTTTCAGTCTTTATGATAAATGAACAGTTGTACATAAAGTGGTAACATGCTATGACATGTTATGTAGACTAAAGGGGAGACACAACCTTTACAATTTGAATTTCTAATTTCCATCTCCCTGGGCATATACAGTGCACTACAATAATATAGAAATGATAATTCCACATAACACTAATAGGAACACATAGGACACACCAGTGCATATGCCTATTTATTTTTTTAATTTAAACTGACTTAAACTTATACACTAATAACAGGGATCGCGTTCCACTCTTTTGAATAGGTAAGGGGTGTTTGAGCTAAACCATAAACAATAAAATTTAAATCTCAATTAGTTTTATTTTTCAATATTATTGCAATAGTTGTAGCATTATGAGGTTTTCTTGTCCGGAGATTGTTTTAATACAAAGTGGTTATATTGTTGTGGTTTTTATATCTAGCTGTTATTTTGGAGCCCTGCAGGTAGCCTCTGTGCTGGGGGTGTTGAGCAATAACAGGAAGAACGCATCGTCTCAAACTGTTAACAGCGTTTTCTGTGCTTGTGAACTTGCGAGTTTATTCTTCCAAGAACAACCAGCAAGAACGTTCTCCCAAGAACATAAGTCCGTACTTTGCATTCTTGGTATTGAGAAACGCCCCTCGACTTCTAGGCAATCTGATATGCACTGAGGCGCTAGCTTTCAGCTTGTTTTATTTACTGTATATTTTCTCAGAGAGGATTTTCTGAAACTTGTGATTGTCAACCTTCAATTTCTTTCTGTGGGGGTCAGGACACAATTACTGTAGGTACCTCTCAACAAGATGATGGTTAATATAAATCTATAATGCCACAGGCAGCCATCTACTTAGAGCCATTAGCTCTGATCACTCTGACTGGTCGTACAGCAGCCAAGTAATACGAGGCCATTTAAGAGGACCAGCACCGTGGGGTTTTAACACTACAATATTCCCCTCCATATTCGAGGCTCATAAGCCCCACATGAGGCATTAATTCACACATTTTTTCATGATCCAGATGAAGACATTACTGCAGCATTGTTGGAAGTGGATTGTCAACTGTAGGCCTTTTCTTCATAAAGCAAACTTAAATGTAAATTAAAAACTGCATCCCTCGGACAAAACTCAAGTCAGGATTCATTTAGCCTTTTCTTTATTGCAGACTTTTTTTTTTTTTTTTTTCTCTGTTTCGCTTGTATACATGTCAAGACTCAGTCCAGCAACTGTACTGAGGTACTGTGAGCAAAATAATGCATGTGAATACAGAAGGTGAGTTTGCAGCCGGCGGGAACATAATGTGCTCGCCGCGGCTTCGTGTGTCTTGTTTAATCAAGACGAGTTCGATGACCTTGATTGTCACACCGTGAAAATTTCTTAACCAGAGCATTTTCTATCTCCGCGTTCCTTCCCATCTGTTTAGACAAAAGGTTTGAGGTCGTCGAGCTATATACGATGCAACCTTGTCCCTTCACACAAACGGTTACATACTACGTGACGAAAACCATTCCAGCAGGAAGCCCCGTGGGCGCATTTCCTGCATATTCAAAACATGAAAAATCACTATGTGAGTGCATTAGACATCTGCTTATCAAATTAGGGTTAGGGAGTAAAATATAACAGATGGTCAAATCAGGCGTAGTGTAAAATGTAGGGTTGTACCGAATGTTGCCTTTTTTTTCTTTATTTTTTTCTTTACAAATGTTTTCGTTTATAAAGTCGTTATATTCTGAGGTCATCACCCTAAAAAACAATCAATGTAGGCAGCAGGCCAATCCAATAAGGGCATAATAATTATTATTATTATAATGATGATGATGATGATAATAATAATCGCCCTTAGGCTTGTAGCAATGCTATGCTACGACAGAAACGACGCTCTGAGGCGTTTTTGGAAATGTGTGGATAACTCCTATCTGAAACAATACTACACAGCTGGACTCTAATTCTACAAATGGTATAAAATTAATATTAGGGCTAGGGGTCGGCATTTAAAAGATGTCATACAAACAGTTCTCCAGATTGGATGTTGACACTAGAAAATGGAGACGGTTATTGAGCTTTCTGTAGGGCTCAAGTTGGGGTGAGACGTTTATGATGGCCTTATGGTGTTGTCATATACATACTGTATGTTCATTTGGTTTGTCCATTTTGTTTTGTACAGTCTTCAATATTTAGATTTTTGTCTGGGTGGATGGTGATGACTGGGGGGGGGGGGGTTATGTTCATGTTTTGTTGGGGTGCCTGGTTAGCTCACCTTGTAGAGTGGGCACCACCAGGTTCAATTCCAACCTGCAGCCCTTTGCTGCACATCATTCTCTCTCTCCCTTCACATCTTCAGCTGTCCTGCATAATAAAGGCCTAAATAATGCCCACACATCTTAAAAAGAATTGTTAATCAAAAAAAAATTTTAATTAGTGTAGCCTAATCTTTTATCTGCAACTGTGCAGAAATAGTGTTCAAACAAAATGAATACACATGCTAAAGAAATTTGTCAACGTTATGAATAAAGCTTTGAACTATTCGGTACAACCCTAGTTACATGTTAAGAAATGCACGTTCTTCTCCTCGACTGGCATTTGTGGACACAACCGCTTATTTTATTTATTTATCCATATTTTTTTGTTTCTTTTTTTTATTTTTTTATTTACATCAGTTAAGTATTGCCCCTTCTCAAATAGGCTAATATATACTCACTTTGCTACTAGAAGTTTCAGTGTGTCTTTGTGCAAGACACAAAGGCTTTCAGCAGAAATACTTGAATTGCATAACTTCCCAATTTTAAAACAAGGTCATTGCCCTTTACCGGGAAATCACACATCTTGTCAGCTAAATGCACCGTCCGAACTAAAGTGCTTAATGAGAGAGATTTTTATCCCCAGTGTTAGCTGCTATTCTCATGGTAACTGGACAAGGGGATACATGTGAGGCTCTTGAACAAAACGAAGAAAACACACAATCTCCAGTTTGTGAAGGTTTGATTAAAAAGAGGCTCGGGTACGAGGAGCTCTGTTTTTCTGAGTTCAGTCTCCAGGAACATGTGATGAGCAGGAATGTAGTGAAGCAGTAACCATTCTTCCAGAAAGCCTTCAAGGAAGTAATTAAAAAAACTTTTTGTATGGTAAAATAGGCTATAAAATCTATCGTGTTTACTGCGCATAGCTACGGGACACCTGCCCCTATATGGAGGAGGACTGTCGGGTTGAATCGGCCGGGCAGGCAGACACCCAGCTGACAACGTTGCAGGTGGAGACGGGCTCTGACAGCTGCGGACTTGTCTGTCGCACGCAGGCTTGGATATCGTTTGGATTTTAACCATTTTGATTCTGCTTATCGATTCCGGTTCTTAAAGATTCTTGATCCCGAGGCGCCTGGGTAGCTCACCTGGTAGAGCGTGCGCCCCATGTACAGAGGCTGAGTCGTTGCTGCAGGTTAAATTCTAACCTGCGGCTCTTTGCTGCATGTATTGCCACTTTCCATCTCTCCCCTTTCACGTCTATGCTGTCCTATCAAATAAAGGCCTAAAATGCCAAAAAATCTTGGGGTGGCCTCAAGCTGACCCAGTAAGAGCGCGCGCCCCATGTAGGCTGAGGCCTTTGCAGCGGCCCGGGTTCAAATCTGACCTGCAGCCCTTTGCTGCGTGTCATCCCCTCTCTCTCTCTCTCTCTCTCCCTCTTTCCTGTCTATCCAATGTCACTATCTAATAAAGGGAGAAGTCCCAAACATTTGATTCTTGATTCCGATTCTCTGAAGGGCGGGGTAAAAACTGATCACATGCTCACAGAAAAACGCTCTTCTCTCTGAGACTTTGCTCCACTCTGCCTGTGTCGGTTTCCGTGCCGCATGCTGAGAGACACGGGCAGGCTTGTTTACTTTATACATGAACTGGCGGCCATTATAAACAGGAGTTAAAAAGCAAAGGAACATTCAATGCTTTTCATCTTGGAAAACTCATACTGGGTTGAGAATGACGTGTGCGCGATTGAGAGCGGCAGCGGCTGACAGCAAACCGCTACTGGGGATCAGAGCGGAGCAGAAAACCTGCGGTCCGTGGCGCACGGCTGACTCGTGTGCTTGCTAACTCTCTCAAATCTAGGCCATGCTGCCTAAACAAAACAAGTACTATTGCTTTGCGCAGCGTCGTCCAGTCCAGAAAAAGGGCACCAGGCGTAGGTGAAACCGATAAGCAGAACTATTTTATTTATTTAAAATTTGGAACCGGGTTTCGGTTCCCAAACCTCATCACACTGATGCATGCACAAGCAGTTCCAGGAAAGTGGCTGCATGTGTCCACGACAGTACACCCAACGTCCTGGTTGTACGGCCAGTACAAGTCCGCAGAGCATGGGAAGCGTGTCAGAGCATCCTGGATGGGTGAACTGGGACTCGGTTGCCTGCTTGTCGGTTAACTAGGGTCGCCTATCGTTCAGAGAAAAATTTAATTAGCATCCCTATTCAAGACCATTTATTTTTTTTATTTAGCTCACTTCTCCCCCTTTGCTCACTCAATGAGGTTCGGGCAGATGCTGAATAAACTTAAGAACAGAGAGAGGTTGCAGAGGGTCCACCTGGCCACTGAGGGGATTTGAACTCTGGTCAGCAGTGGGTGGCGCTCAGAGCTGTGACCTAGCTGCTGCTGCTGCTGCTACTGCCTGGAGGTTTGAAGCAGTCCTCTGTCACGCCCTGAGAGGCCAGCTCAGACAGAACATTGTCCAAATAGTTGGGGTCAGGGTAGCCGTGGCCCGACAAGTTGGACATCATCTCAGTTTTGTGGTGAATGCCGTTCCACACCACCGTGTCGGGCTCGCCGGTGGTGCTGGACGTTCCCACGGTGAAGATGAGGCGTCTCATCCACGCCACCTTCAGCAGCTCCAGCACCTTTCAGAGAGAGAGAGAGACAAGGAGTAAACATTAGGGCGCTGTAATGGAAAACCCACAAAGCATTTATGCATATATGTTTGAGTGAAAACAAATCCATGGCAAAAAATTAGACCAACTATTTTGTTTGATCATTGATCTCATCATTTAAGTCCTTTTTCAAGAAACCTAAACATTTTCTGTTTCTGGCTTCCCATGCGAGAAATTTTTTTTTTTTAAGATTCTTTTTTTTTGGGGGGGGGGGGGGGTTTTTCCTTTTATTATAGAGTGACAGTGGATAGACAGGAAAGGGGGAGAGAGATGGGGGATGACACGCAGCAAAGACAGCAGGTCGGATTCGAACCTGTGCCGCTGCAGGACTCCCGTCAACATGGGGCGAACGCTCTTACTGGGTGAGCCAGAGGCCGCCCCGAGAATTTGCTTCTTTGTCTTATACCCCTCGGGTTCCAAAACACAACACTGACGGCTCGCTCTACATTATTCCTTAGATAATGCATGAAGTTGGCGGTTTGCAGGTCGTGTTTGGGTGGTTGGTTAACCCTTGTGTTGTCCTTCGGGTCACCAGGACCCGTCCAGTTTATTTGACGTTTTGTATTAGCCTGGCGTTGAGCATTGGGGGTTAATTAATGCATATTTTTGCAGGAACGCAAAATTATACTACCGTTTTTTGTCATTTCTAAACATTATTCTGACTTGAACTAGTGAAAGGCCCCCTGCCGTTTACTGCACTACGGGACAAGCTGTGTGTCCGGTCTGAAATATACGGGGAACATCGCACTCCAATGATGGAAGTGGGTCTGAAGCACAAACTACAGCTGGAAAGTAATCCAATTTTCCATTACTGAATTACATCAGAGATTATTTATAGAAACTACAGTGTACAGCCCCAGTTGCCAGCAAGCAGGAAATGAGCTACTAATTCACCATGGAAACAACACAAATTTGTAATGAGCACAAAATGTTCCTAATTTAATCACAGTGAAACACTACAATCCTGATGGAGCGTTACGCAGAGTCTTGTGTTAATGGTATTGAGCTTTATGCACCTGGTGTGTCACTTTGGCTCCACTCTGATGCTCTAGTAATGATGCGACTGAACTTATTGATTGTATCCGTGGTAGGGTATAGGTGCCAATAACCTCTCAGTGCTGTGTATGCGTGGACTTTATTTTTTTATATATTTTTTCTTTATAAATTCTTCTTGATTGAGCGCAACGACTGTGGTTCGATACATGGACACAGACGCAGGTTGAGCCATAATCTCTGTATATGCAGTTTTGTTTTGTTTTGTTTTTCCTGGCTCAGATTGGGCCTTTGGGGGGGGCGACTACGCTTGACAGTAAGCATGATTGGTTTGCGTACTAAAGGAAACGAGTCAGTGTTACCTTATTTGACAGAAATCATTTTTCATGTAATATTTGAAACTGTATTATGCTTGAGAAAATAAAAACCCAATTAACAAAACTGGTACCGCTACAGCCCAGTTTTGGAGATAAAACTGAGATTAGCGCTCATATATTAAAGTTTTATGTTCTGCTTGTTTAATGGTTTGGTAAATTGCTCTGAAAATTGAATTGCTATTTTTTTTTATTAAGTCTTAAAATTTTGGTGCTGGTGATTTTCCTTGGGGAGTGCCAAAACTTTCTCTATGCAGAGAAAAAAAAAAAACTGAAATGTCCTGAGGTCTGTATTTCTGTAAGCTCTGTATATGTCTGACCACAGTATACAAGCACTTGTAATATAGTCAGTCCCAGATGTTATTTATTTTATTTTTTTACCTTCCTGCCCTTGTCGTTGTCTGGTAGAAAACAGAAGCGAGGGAAGCCTCTACAGGTGTACGGCTGTCCTGGGTTGGGATGTTCCGGGCCCTGGTGGAGGAGGACAAAAACTGACTGATGAATGGAAAGAGATTTAAGTTTTAATACCAGAGATCAGTTGGAACAATACAATAATCTAATAACTGTTTTTAAGAGAGGACGGTGGACAAACTGCTCAATACAAATCTGATTCCAGTTCTCGTAACTTTAGATCCGCGATACATATGCTGCAATCTATCTGCACACAATGTTACAGCAGGACACGAAAATAAATTAGTTTTCCCAAAAGACTAGAACAAACGAGGGTGTCACTGTGAACCACACACAATGGGACAGAGGAGAATGCTCTTCTATAGTCGAGCCTGAACATCAATCTGTATCACTGAATGAGCTTCAGTCCAGACTGCAGTTTCTCCTCCAGTCATTTCATATGTTCAGCCCCCACCTCTCAGACTTGTGTTTCGGATGTACCAGATTGGCTCACACATTAGTTTTTTTTGTTTCTGTGCTCTACTTCCTGCCCCGCGCTATCTGCCGTGCGTTGACTTGCAGCAGAGCTCTCCGGCGTCCATCAAAAATAGAAGCTCAGCGCCGGAGGGCTGCAGATCGCCAGAGCTGGGACGGAGTCGGAACGCAGTCAGGGGAAATGCACACATTGGCCCTCATTTATGAAACGTGCGTATGACCTAAAATAGGCGTAGGATGGGCGTACGCAGATTCCTACGCAAAGCTCTGCATTTATCAATTTGAACGTGAGCGTAGGCTGCGATAAAATCTCACGTCTGGTCTGAACTCGTGTACGCAAGTTTCCGAGTCAGTGTGGCGTTGCGGTGCAGCATATACTCAGTTTAACAGGAGAAGGAGAAGTCATCAGTTGATCACTTATCAGCAATGGCAGATTTGGCTCTTTTAGAAGACTTCTATGAGCCGGTGCAACAGTGCAC
Source organism: Perca fluviatilis (assembly GCF_010015445.1). Lineage (NCBI taxonomy): Eukaryota > Metazoa > Chordata > Actinopteri > Perciformes > Percidae > Perca > Perca fluviatilis. Next base: position 11,731,923 of record NC_053127.1, on the reverse strand, counting down.
ACGTACGCGCACGTGCCATGGTGGAGCGCTCCATCGGATTGTTTAAGGGCAGATGGCTTGCATCAGCGGGGGGACCCTATACACGGCAGAAAAAGTCTGAAACATTGTTTTAGCCTGTGGTGTTCTGCACAACATCTCGCAGGAAAACGGGGTGCCATAAATGTAGCGATGGAGCCAGATGACCCGATGCCCAGAGAGCAGTGTCCAGCACAGCCCCAACTGGGGGCTATACGAAAGAGACAGGATATTATTCCTCGCTTTTAAAAGGTAGCCTATAGTGTTATGTTTGGCAATGATATTCAATACAGGAAACATGACTATGCACAGCATTTTTATTTATTATTCAGGTTTTCATTTCTCTGTCGTGAACTATTTATTTCTGCCATTGACAGTTATTTCGGCTTGTTTTTCCAGCCCCTCTGCTCAGGAGACAGGGTCGAGGTGTTGGACCGGCACGGGGGGGCGGAGGACACGCACTCTCCCTTAGCTGTTGCCTCGTTCTGACTCATGAAAAAAAACATGAGTAAAATAAAAGACATTGCATAAACTCTGCTACCGTGTGTTTATTTAAATATAGGTACACCATGTAGGCCTAAGAGATTGCAATAAAGCCTGTATATTACTATTAGGACTATAGAAAATGTGTCAAGGATGTATAAATAGGCTAAACTTCAGCTGGAGTCCGATTTACTACGGCAACACTGTTGACCGCATCAGTGATCTCTTTTCATCTCTATTGATAAATTGTAGGGGCGAGGCCTCAAAACCGAGAATATATTGGGACGTGACATTTAAATTACGATCGTTTCCAGCCGCTGCATTTATCAATGTACGACCATTCTTACGCTCTGATTGGTGTGATACGAACGTTTCATGAATCACATGTGAAGCCTGTCGTAAGACCATTTCTGCGCTCATATATGCGCTGGTTTCTACGTTAGGTTGATAAATGAGGGCCATTGACTTTAATGGAAGAAAAGTAAGGATTACTGTAAAATAAGACACCTGGATTTACACTTTACATACTTTGCAGAGAGCTCAGCGTGCAGACGTACCTGTATGCCAGGTGGTATGCTGTAGATGATCTGGATGGTGCCACAGTCTGGGTGGCCTGGCAACGACTGGGCGATGCTGTAAATTTCCATCTTGCCTTTGGGCTGGGTGCCGGTCTTCTCTCCATAGATTGTCTTGCACGAGGGGCACTGCAGACTGCCATCCTGAGGAAAAAACCCAAGCAGATAGCCTTTAGAACAATCTATGTAAACCTGGTTAAGTGCTGATCAAATATTCATCGATCCAATAATGAGACTTTTGTTTTGTGTTCTTCACCCTCACAAAGTCCCTATCAACCAGTACCTTTAGTGATTCTTGTATGATATGGTTATTTGGTATTCAGTTTATATACTACACCTTTTAAATAAATCCCTGACAATAAAAAGCAATGAACACTAGAACACATAACGTGGGCAGGAAAAGCACAATACAACTGTTACGCGTTTCAGCTCATTTACTACAACAGACACAATCCTCCTGCTGGGGACGGAGGTAACATTTGGCTCACTGGCAACTTTGGTAAACTGTAAAAGACATTTTTGTATTACACTAAAACACTTTCCCAAAAGGCAACAGGTTACAATAGGCTATAAAACTAAAAGGCATCTCTTATGCTGTGAAATTGAAAATGGTAAATAAATAGAATGATACAAAATAAAGCTTGTGCATGAGGAGAAGTGTTACAATTAGTTCCACTGGGGCTATAATTGAACATTCATTCAAAGCACCCAAACATTAAAGGTCCCATGACATGGTGCTCTTTGGATGCTTTTATATAGGCCTCAGTGGTTCCCTAATACTGTATCTGAAGTCTCTTTCCTGAAATTCAGCCTTGGTGCAGAATTACAGCCACTACAGCCAGTCCCACAATGAGCTTTCCTTAGTATGTGCCATTTCTGTGTCTGTAGCTATTGAGGAGAGATGAGGGGGGGGTGTGGCCTTGACTAACTGCCACTTTGCTCATTTGAAAGCCATGATGTCTCTCTCTGGTGGGTGGGCAAAGCAGAGAAAGGGGAGGTAACCATGCTCCTTATGACCTCATAAGGAGAAGATTCCAGATCGGTCCATCTGAGCTTTCATTTTCTCAAAGGCTGAGCAGGATACCCAGGGCTTGGTTTACACCTATCACCATTTCTAGCCACTGGGGGACCATAGGCAGGCTGGGGGAACTCCTATAAATGTTAAAAAAACTCTAAGTGAAATTTTCATGCCATGGGACCTTTAATCATCCCGGTGATAGGCACGGGCTTCCGTGGAATGTGCATTAGTATGTTTGATGTGTTTTCATTCACATTCCCTACAACGGTGGAGCAACAGTGACACACCGTTCTTGTCGTATACACAGCTTTCTCTCCCTTTCCCTCTCCATTGCTGTTGTAGCTGTTCCAGCACATAGTGTGACGGACCCACACGGCAATCCGATTGCTGTACAAAGTTTGCAACATATGCTGAGGTTAGCACAACAAAGTGTCCAGGCAAAACTCATACTTGTGAACTTTGGTTTCACATGTCCACATGTAGCTACTGGCTTGTGTGATTGGTACAAGATTTAAATTAATGTGAGGTAGTTTGAAAGCTATAACCGTAGAGCTTTATAAACTAATATCATATGATGATGATGGATACCACGCTCATGGTGTCTGTTATGTAATTCACTAATTAACACTTATGTTGTTTTAATCCGTAAAAAAACAGAAGAACAACAAGTACGGAGTTACATGCTGGAAATATTACTTGGCGACCAGCAGTCGCCGCAGTGACTTTCTGGAGTCTTGTCATTACCGTGAGGTGGCCAGGCAACCAGTGGCTTCCAGTCTTTATGCTAAGTTAAGCCAATAACCTCCTGACTGTAGCTCTGTACTTTAACGCACAGACTGATATCAATCTTTTCCGCTAACTCTCGGCAAAAAAGCAAATACCGGTAAGCAAGTTTCACCCAAATGTCGAACTACTATCCCGTTGTAACTTTGCCAACAATTTGTCCACATAAGAAAAAGAAAACAATAGTTTCCATGCAGTCAACGGTTCTGTACCTTTGTTCCGTTGTTGTACATGGCCAGCATGCAGAGCATGTGCAGGGTGTGTCCACATTTGATGAATTTCCCCACAGTGACTGGCAGGATGCTCTGGCCTCCCTCCTCTGTGGACGGTGTCTCGTAGCCGGATGGATTGGACAGTTGATCCATGCAGATAATGCAATCCTGAGGGAAACACAGGGAATGTGTGTTCAATGTCACTAACTGAAATGGCCCAGTTTAGGTCCAGCAGCGGCCGACAGCCAAATCATTTTGCCTGTAGAAAAGACTACGAATAAACGTTTACCTCATCTGGTACTCCGGCAACTATCTCCATGTAGCGCTGAATCACCTCCTCAGGTCTCTGAGCTGAGGCTAAAAGAGAAAGCACAAAGTGATGAATGAGCTCTAACAGGTCAGACACTAAAATGATGATTCCAACAAACTGCCATAGAATAAGCTATGACTCTGTGTTTTTTCCAATATCAAGTAATTCACAATCTAAATTTAGAATTTTAGCCAAATAAGCTATGGATTTCTACCCTTGCTGCCTCTGCTACAGTATATACAAATGAATGAGTCCAGGTTGCTAATTGAACATCCTAAAATCAAGAAATGGCCAATGTGCATCTGACTGCACAGGATGCAGAACATGTAAACACGTTAAGCCACAGAGACAACTTGAATGCATGATGATAGAATGAACCATACAGTGTTCACCGTGAGGGGCAGCATGAGCGATTGGATATATACAATTTGGTGCATGCAGCTACAGTATTTATACACACACACACACACACACACACACACACACACACACACACACACACACACACACACACACACACACACACACACACACACACACACAACACACGGGAGTGTGAAGTCTGTTTAGGAAACTAATATCTGAAAGCTAACTAAACGTTCAAATGTCTTTGAGTTTATAACACAAGGCGGCTCCATTTAATTCCAGATTTTGAAAGGTTAGGAGGTTGGCTATTTTCTCCCAGCTGAGAAAAAATACAATATATATATTCACTGATAAGTTTCTGATGTGTCCCCTGTTGATTTCAAGAGCAGGAATACAAGTTAAAAGCTGCAGACTGAGTGTGGAGGTGTAATTTATGGTTATGACAATGCAGAGATGGGGGGGGAAAAAATGGCAGCAATGAAGCAAAGCTTGATATTTCAAATCAAATACATTGCCGAGTTGTACAACACATACTGCTGCTTGTTTTGGTTATTTTTTGATTGTTAACAGTATTAACTATCAATAAACAAACCTCCTTTTAATAAACAGGTTTGACAATTAATGATACATTATGTCCAAAAGGTTGATTTAAGCTGGGTTGATCCTCATTTTCTCATTTCAGATACAAGCTGGAACCAGAAAAGTTTTTGCATTTTTGCTTGAAAAATGTAACTACTAATCCACTATCAAAATATTAAAATAATTGAGAATTTGACTAATCGCTGCAGCAGTGGCTCATGGGACATCTCTTTGCTATCTGTGAAAGCCATAGAATATGATTCACATTAAGTTTTGTTGAATATTCTAATGCTACATTTACACCGCTGAAGGCAGCGTTTGCACGAATCCACATTTTTCGGATTCCCGCACAATTTTCTGTTAAAATGGGTCGGGTTGTATTAAAAAAAAAAGTGCGGAACGTTACATCTTCGAGAGCTAACAAATAACTAAAGTGAAGCAGGATTTTATGGTAGGTAAGCAGCTGATCTTGACAACTGGAATGAAATTGGGAGGCGGTAACAGCAGAGAGGTCAGCGATAGCTGAAACAGACATGTTGTCTTAAAATGTCAGTCAAACACATTAATCACACTTATCTTCCTTATTTGACAGCTGTACGAAAAGCAGTTGCAGCAGCACTTTTTTTCAACTAACACAAGTGGTTTAGTGTGAGTAGTGGGAGCATGCCCAATAAACAATGAAGACAAATGAAAGTGAATTGATGCAGCAGAATGAAATGTTTATCAAGCCTGTGATAACTGGACCAAAATAGAACGGTGGAGGAAAAAGAGATGGAGGAAGGGCCTTGTGCCGTGGTAGCTACCTCTCCTGTGCTGCCTCTTTGCTCTCCTAACTGAACTGCTGCTGCTGCTGTGGGGCTTGCTGGGCCTGCTGGCTTGGGGGAGGAGAGGAGGAGGAAGAGAGAAAGGAGCAGGTTGCTGCGGTTGCTGCTGCTGCTGCTGTTGTTGTTGAGGGAGGGGGGCAGTGGTGAAGTGCACGCCGAGTCCCACTGCTGACATCAAAATGGAGGCCATGCCTGGAGCGGGGTTGGGCGAGGTGGGATGGGGCGGGGCAGAGAGGGGCAGGTGAGGGTTGAGAGCAAGTGGAGATATGCAGGGGTAGAAAGGAACAAATCAAATGTATGAGAAATGTAGCAGCAACTGATGTTTCCAGTGTCCGTCATTCATTCGTTCATTCATTCATTTTTACACACACACACACACACACACACACACACACACACACACACACACACACACACACACACACACACACACACACACACACACACACACACAAATTGGAGTTAGACACAGCATGAACACAGCAAGTACTTTCAAATTAAAACCAAACGGATCATGTTTAACATGTGGCCTTGGTTCATTTGTTGACAATGAACCAGTGTTCTTCTGTACAATATCTCCACTTTGATTCATGAGTAAAGCTGTTTTTGCAATCAGGATTTCTGTTGCAGGCTGAAACTAGCATTCATCTCATTAGCAAAGTAAAAACTGCAAGTTATCTTGGGAGTCTAGAAAAAGATCCACTGAGAATTGATGGTGCCCAGGAGCTGGAAGCGAGACAATCAGCAGACTAGAAGGAATGATGAAAACCACATTCCTTGTGAACAGCTTGGCAATGCAGACTATAGCTCCTTCCCCACATGCACTGCAAACCTGAACTTATCTACAACTGCAGAGCTGTATGTGAGAACGCAAAGGTCTGAATCAATACGACTGGACATTAAACAGGCTTTACCCTGCCAGCTTAAGTGTACAAAGTCTGCGTAATGTCCAATTTGAGCCCATGTGTGCCTGTGTCAATAAAGCAGGTCATTTTCCAGAGAATTTACAGCAAGCGAGTTGATGACGTTTCTATCGACGTGGCTACCACGAAACCGGAAGAAAACAAACACCTGAGGGCGAAGAAGAACTGTGATTCACAAAGGCTCCAATAAAAATGTCTCAGCTGGAGAGACGACAAGATTCAACAACCAATTCAAGGAACAGCAAGAGACTGTTTATGATCAAATTATGAACCGGCTACGTGACCGTAATCCACGTCATGTCCTGTCTGCTGTACGCTCTACCCAGAATCCACCCCTTGCCTAAACCAAAGTATTTCCAGTAAGTGAATGTGTCTCACACGGACTATCTCCTGTTGCGTGCTACATTTGTGGAAGGGAAACTCCAGACGATGTCCAGACCTCATGCTGCGGACATTGTCTGGAGTTCATATGAAAAAATGGATTTGGTGTTGCAGATCTAAGACTTAGCATGACCATCTACAGCAACACTAGGTTAGCCTAGAAATCTAGACACACCCTAGCGGCAAAAAATTTAATTTGCAGCCAGGGGGGTCTAGGCACTCTCAGGGGCCATCCACACGGAAACGTTTTTTTGTGCAAACGCACATGTTTTGCATCGTTTGGGCCGACCGTCCAGACGAATCCTGCAAACGCACTGCCTGAAAACGCACTTTTTTGAAACCTGGTCTCAGGGTGAAAAAATCCGAAAACGGCTCTCGTTTGGCTTCGTATGGATGGTGAATACGGATCCGTATCGATGATGTCATCGCCACACCCCTCTTTTACACCCTCTCCCACGGCCGCTGACGTACACAACTGCGTTGAAGCTAAGCGAGCACATCCCATCTCCATGGTCAAACCAGCTCACTTCATCTAAATACTGTGTCTCTGCTCCCTGACCCTTCCCTCTGGATTCTACACAAGATATATTGCTAACGTTATGTAGCTAACGTTAAACATCGCTAAAGTAGCTGACCGCTCCAGCAGCGAAGTAACGTTAACGTTAGCTGTTTATAAAGTGGAAGTAGACAATTTATCAACTAGCTAGCTAATCTGTCTGCTTATAAACTCCTTGAACGGATTATAGTAACTTTTACCACGGCTTATCGTAGAAAGGCTACTGCAAGAAAAATGTATAGATTATTAAAAAGACATCATTCATGGATCATTGATGTTTGTTTGACTGCCGATGTTAGAGCTAGCTAACATTAGCGCGCTAACGTTAGCTTCGCTACTAGGCAACGCTGCAAAAATAAAAAGCAATCCAACAGCACATTATACAATGTAAACAAAGACACATTTTCTTGCGGCAGCCTTTATAAAATGAGCAGTGGTGAAAGGTATTATAGTCCACGGATGTATTAAGAGAACGTTATAATCTAGTCATGTTATGATGGGAAGTGGAAGTGACTATGCTCTTCTTCTCCGTTTTTGGTGAATTTCTGTAGCAGAAACAGCGCCTGGCATATGAAGTAGCGTGTTGAGTCATTTACAAGTGGATTCGTTTGGACGCAACTTTTCTTGAAACGAATCCAGGGAAGACGGGTAAAAAAAAAGATCGTTTTGGTACGTGTGGACGGGGCCTCAGTTGACTTGCGAGCTGGAAAAACAAACTCTGGTCAGGCCAATCACATCGTGTATAGAGTCGGTGGGCGGGCTTATGGCTGTTGCTGGGAATAGCGGTCTTCTGGAAGACTTGGAGTTAAGCTTTTCTTTGAGAAAAGAACGGCACTGAAATCATTCTTAAAAAAGGAAGATGTGTTCGGAGTTTTGCTGACCGGATACGCCCAAAGTCATCAACTAGCTTCGCTACCTTCTTCGTTGCTCTGCCTGGTTGTAGCGCTATCCTATTACGTGCAGAGGGAATTTGAAAGACAACCGTTTATCCCGCCTCTCGGATTGAGTCGAGTCAATGGTGAGTTCCCAGACCCAACATTTTGATGTGGGTCTGGCTTGTCAGGCTACCACTATGTACCCTCTTACAAAAAAGTAGAACATAAATTGTTTTACAAATGGAAAAGTTGAACATGAAGTAAAGTTACATAAGATCACTTTGGCCTATTTCTCACCTCAAATCGATGGTGAGACTTGAAGTACCGTATTTTCCGGACTATAAGTCACACTTTTTTTCCTACTTTGGCTGGTCCTGCGACTTATATACCAAAATATATATAATTTAACATGTTTTTAAATGTTAATTCATACTGAAAACATTACCGTCTACAGCCGCGAGAGGGCGCTCTAGGCTTGTGACAACTAGAATGCTGCTGCTAAAGACAACTGAGAAAGAAAAGAGATAAACTGCAGGTAGTAAAATATGCAGCCGAAAACGGTAATTGAGCAGCAGAAAGAAAGTTTGAAATGAGGGAGAAACTTGTGAGGGACTGGCGAAAAGGTGACTCTTACTGCAATGAAGAAAACAAAGAAAGCTAATCGGCTAATCGCGGGCTGAATGCAAGACGGCCAGAGCTGGAGGAAGGAGTCGGGAGGGGCTTGTCAACGGTGCAGTTACGTCTCCACGCCTTTTAATACATCCATGCTCCACGCCCTGGTAGCTAGTTGTTCTGTGTGCTATTGTATAGTTCAATAACTGTTAATGTGTTACGTTAACAAACCGGACACCTACCGTATTCAGCCTGTTGTTCTGTGTGCTATTGTGTAGTTGACAGATGAGAAAAAAAATCTAAATAAATGCGACTTATAGTCCGGTGCGACTTACATATGTTTTTTTCCTTTTCATGACGCATTTTTTGACTGATGCGACTTATACTCCGGAGCGACTTATAGTCCAGAAAATACGGTAGTGTACTTTTAGTGGACAGTTGAAACCTGACAATGTTTCATGAATAGCTGCCTTATTTTTTAGGGGAAAATGGGAAGCGAAACTCAATGCTAGCCCAAGGAGTACAACATTAATGTACTCTTTGGTCACTTTTAAGAGGCTGATTCCCTTAGAAAGTTATGTTGGTCTACACCTGTGTATTTAAATTCTACATCCAACAGTAGTGGATGCAGTAGTATTTCTTGTAAGCGTTTAACATTGAAAAGGCTGAATAAAGTGTTTAAATATAGTTCTGATTACCACTATTGTTCATTTTTTACTTATGATCATTAAAACGGTACATTTGGAGAAAACTGTGCATGATTGACCTTCCATTTTAAATGATTCACCAAAGTCATGGTACGGTGCTTTTCACTAATGAGGTTCTGGTCCACAAGTTTCCTCCAGGCTGATTGTATTGATTCAGTCAGCTTATCACAGACAAGAAACCGAGGCATAATTTGAGAAGTGTGCAGCAGAAGGAAAAAAAAAAAAAAAGAGACTGAGTGAGCGCTCACTTTGCATGTCAATTTTGCCATTTTATGACAATTACAACTTGCCTGCCTGCTGGTGTGAAATTCCAAAAGACAATCATAATGGCCCCATATGCAATCATTTCACATTTAAAAAAAAAAAAAAAAAAAAAAGTACATTTTTATGAAAATTAAATCGAAGTACACCTGCTGCATCTTACAGGTCATAGGTTAAACAGAGAACAATCTTAGCTTCACACGTGTTAATAAGCCCCAGACTGTAACGAGGTGCACAGAGAATACAACATCCAACCTCATGGCACCAAATTAAGTCAATGGTATTAAAATGATTTGCTCAAATGCATAAATCAACATAATTTTTTACTGTTGAATACATCTACAGTATTAAGATTCCTTTTTTATTTCTACCACCTTTTTTTTTTTTTTAACTCAGTTGCCCATCTTGAGCTAATATTATATTCTGCTTCACAAAAAATACTCCATGAAAATGAACTACGGATATACCGTGGACGCATCTGATAAATATGCATACTTGGAATTACTGTGTTAGCTCTTCAAATAGCACTACCTTATTAGCACAGAGTGGGGCTCAGATTCTCCTGAATTAGACTGAACTTCTTTGTCAGATCTGATATTTAAACCTGATGAAATGACAAAGTGATTTTGCTTCATGCTGACACTAGTGAACTGGGCGCAATGAACAGGCAAAGCATTATAAATGGTTTATATGGAAGTTGAGACATCTGTGCAGATTTAATTTCAAGACAGATTTGATTTTGAAGGAATCTCCATGATGCTACGAACAAGCATGTGTGAGGATAAAAGCAGGCCTTTTATAAAAGCAATGCAGAGCATTCATCTATAAGTCACAGGAACCATGCAAAGAAATGTGGTGAGAGGAAAATGCCAAAACACACATTGATTCATTTGTCAGGTATCTTAGGATTTGAAAATATATAACGGCAATTATGGATATTCAATTTACAAGTAAAACATTCTATCTATCGATCTATCTATCATCCATTATGTTGTTTTAGGGTTGAGCTTTCATACAAAAATCAGTGCCGGGGTGGAGCTGTGGGACCACAGCTGTCTTACAGGATAAAGACTGGAAAAACTGAAGTTAATCAAGCTTTTGCATCCAGGGCCAAATGCTTTGCACAGCATGATGGAACTTCTGTTGGTTCTCAATAAAAACTAGTCTGTGTGCATGCTGTTTTTATGTATTGTGTTGTAACAAACAGGATGTTACTTTAGTTTAAAGGACATAATTTCCCCCACTCTTCTCAAGTTTGCTTGACATTAGGGGTGTGTTCTATTTTTTCATTTGAAGCCCCATCTTCCAATTTTTTTTTTTGTGACAAGCTGTTCCTAAACAGACTGACACTCACAAGACCAATGCAGAAAGGCAGATAAACCACAAATATTATTGAAACCTGCAACCAACTCAAAAGTGTGGCACAGAATAGAGCAGAGGTAACAGTCAAATTGGACGGACGGTTAGTGAGCCGTTTACCTGCCAGGGCAGAGCTTACACTGGTCGATCCGTTCAGCTGCACAGAGATGGAAGGAACACTGCAGGACAGGAAACAAGGACAGTGGCATTCAGTCAGTAAAAACAGCAACAATGAACCAAGCAGGAACAACAAAACAAAGACTACAAACGATTTCAGTTCCAAATCCACTTCACAGAATTGGAACATTAAAGTACATTAGGAATAGCTTTGGCACCAGATCAAGACAAGAAAATACAACCTGCCTGTGAATTAAATGCAAAAGGTTTTCTTTACTTCAGGAGCTCAAAGAGTGACCACATTCAGACTGGCCAGTAAATAAATAAGAGGTTCTGAGATTGATTAACAGCAACCTAATATTGACTGAATGTTCATAATGCAACTATGGGAGCGTGACTCAACGCCCGATATATTGATGAACATGCACCCAAAAAAAATCTGCTTACCGTGCAAAACGGCCTTTACAGAAATGAAATGAGTACTTGTTAGTATAATGGAGTTCTAAACCAAATCCAGTTTAGGGCTGAAACTAACAATTATTTTCTGTTATTTATTACATTTTTGTCAAACAACTAATCGACCTAGTGTTTTAGCACTAATCCGGTTTGTCTTCATTTTTGTAGGCGGGGAATCCTATGCTCTAACCACCAACACACAAGCACACAAAATGACAAAAAAAAATGAAGACAACATTCAAATAACATGAAAATCATTGTGTGGATGTTTTACCCTCATAGATCGCCTATCCGCCAACAAGAGGATGTAGTCACACAATAGGAGGAAATGTGTGACTGATAATAAGGCCATTTCAACACCTGCTAGCCTACGATCAAAATGGCCCTCAAATAGCATTAGTCCGGCTGCGTGGCATGAGCGTGGCTCATTTCGTTCTGTATTGACAGGTGCAATATTTGAAAATCGATAATTTTTATTTATTTTTTTATTACATTTATATCTGCATTTATGTCAACACCTGGAGACTTTCATACATCAACATGTCCTTTTATTAATATGTATTTGTGTCAAAATTTCATATGAACATCTTTTCCTATTCTGTTTTGCCTGGAAATGCTTGCGTGTCGCGTGAAAAATAGGCGCCGGTTCTATTTCTAGCATGCCCGCGTTTTCGGTGTGGCTCAAGCCGCGCCTGAGACGTGCATGTCACGCAGGCAGTGTGCAAGCTCTAACCTGTTAACATGGGAGCCGAAATAAAAACGGACACGCCACGCAGCTAGTGTGTAGCCAGCCTTAGAAATCCCTTTACGGAGTAAGAAAAGTAACACCTATTTTAAATAACACAGCTTTACTTTTTTTGTTGATGTTTCTCCAAGTGTCTCTTCGCACTAGCATATAGTAGCATTTTGCATATGCTGTGAAATTTTCCAAAAGTTTCCAGCAAAACAGACCGAAAGCAGAAAATCCATGTTATGTACTTGTTTACAAATGAAATAAATGTCAGACTGACATGTGATGTGCATGCTTTGAGAAAAAAATTAGTTTTTAGAAATGTCTCATGATATATTGTCTCTAGAAGTGTTATTCAACTTTTGTCGCAATACTCCGTACTATTGAATCGCGATACTTCTAGAACCGCAATAAATGAAAATCAAATACAAATCGGCACCCATGTATCGTGAAATAATCAAACCGGGACAAAAACATTGTCCCAGCCCTACTACCTAGCCTTCCAGAGTAAGAAGTGTGAGCAATCACTTCAAAAATGAAGAGTACGAGTTCATAACACAGATCACAGTGTGAGCTAGGTAGAGAACATCCAGCATTTTACCACCCTATTAACAATTTCCCAGTGGCTGTGACTACACAAAATGAAACCTATTAGAGCCCTAGGAAACTAAGTTAACTGTATATTTATTATACCACTTCAGTAAGCAATTTTTCTTTCAAAGCAGAGTTTTATGTTAGGAACAGAAAAAAGGAAGGCTGGAGATGAGACAGAGTCACAGGAACTGAGCCAAAATAAACATACCACTGCAGGGCTGGAGGTACAGATATTTTTTTGTTATTCCTGTTTTACACAATAGGTCAAAGTGGAGATAGACAGGAAAGGCAAAGGAGAAGGGTAGGAAAGGGTGGAGAGGGGCCCATGACATGCATCCCAGGTCTGCTACTGTAACTGAGCCACAGGGACATCTTTACATTACATGTAATTACATGACATGTCACTGCTGTTGTTTCACTCTAACCCGACTGCTTTACGCTGCAACCCAAATCACCTTCTCACACACACACACACATATATATCAGACACCAACCTTAACCCATTGGCACTGGTAGAGCTGGTCATAAGCGGTGCAGACAGTTGACTACCAGAGGGGGGTGGAGGCCAGGGGCTGCCCCAAGACATTGCCCCGACAGAGAGGGGTCTCCTAGGGTACGGCGAGTAGACAGAAGTGGGATGAGCCGCTGTAGCCCTCCCTGTTGCTTGAAGACTGGGCCGGTTCAGACTGCCTGATGAAAAGGAATGTCGTGAACGGCTGGGCATGGGTCCTGTGCTGCTGTGGCTCAAACACTGCTGGCAGGAGCACGCAAGGCCCGAGGGGATAGCTGGGGGCCCAGAGGAGGCCAGTGGGTAGGGGAGGTTACACTGCCGTCGGACCTGCCGTCTGAAACCCGTTGCTTTGTTAACTTGGGCCAGAGATGTAAGATCCACTATGTAATTGTATCCATGCGGGCCCAAGTCTGCCGTGCCTTGGCGGGCCTGATAGCTGTGCTCTAAAAGGATAGAGGTTCGAGTCTCATATGGAGTCCATCCTCCTTCATCGTTGAGCCATTCCCAGTACACACCACTGCCGAGGCCTGAGGACTGGGCAAACAGGGACCGACGTACTGACCGCGTCTTTCCTGAAAATAAAAAGATGACTATCATTTAATATACTAAATTAAAGCTACATTATGCAAGCCTTGTGTGTAAAAATAAATCCACATTTTCAGCCAAAGTCCCAAAGTGGGGCCATTACAGAGAAAAGTGCCAAGCAGTTGAGGTAAATAATGTAAACGTCTTTAAAAAAAAAAAATAATAATAATAAAGCAGGATATCCAGAGGTCGATATCATAACAGAGAGCTAAACTGTGGGGCCAAACAATAGCAAGACAACATTTGGGTAAATAAAAACAAGACACGTAGCAAAACATAGTAGAGAGACAAAATAAACAATAACAAAAAAAATGCTTAAAAAGGTAAAAGCAATAAAATCAATAAGTAAAATAAAAAGAGACATCACATGAAAGTCTATAAAAATGCTTTTATGATACTTACAAGCGTCAGCAATGTGACGACTTACAGAAAGGTTATGTGGAAAAGTTAGCTAACGTTAGATGACACAAAAGCATTTAACAGAGTCGTCTAAGACCATATTGTCTACATTTCATAACTTCACCCTGGGTACTTAGCTGATCTCGGCTTGAAGCTATGTAAACACTCATCAAAACAACAGAGCCCCTGTATGCTAACGAAGTAGCTAGCTAGCTAGCGTTAGCCTGGCCTGATAACTGTAGCTAGCTAGGTTTCCAGACACAACATTTGAAAAAAAGATTACGAATGTTACGTTAACGTGGTGGTATTACATGTCATATTGTGTGACATGGCTCACCTGTGTCCTGCCGAAACTGTTTCAAGCTTGGTATGTCAATGAGATAAGGCGACAGGCTTGGGTCGGATTGTCCGAGGCAGATGCTCGTTGAGCCGGGTCCTCCTCCTCCTCTCTGGCCCCGCGATGCCAGACACCGCTCGATGTAGGCGCTCACTTGGCCGCTGTAAGGCCGCCAATAGCCCAGGTCATCCTGCCATTCCCATACCGCTATCATGGGCTGAGATTGTCCAACAGATCCAGAGGGTGTAGCTGACACAGACGGCCCATTTCTAGACCCGTTTACCCTGGCACAGGAGCCAGACACAATCGCCATATTCACCAAGCCAGTTTAAGCTAACAACAACTCGTTCTGGTTAGCTGGTCGAGTGATTTGGCTACGACGAAGAAAAGGTCTGCTAGCTTGGCTCGTTAAAAAATGCCATTGTAAATCTGTTATTACGCTTTAGAGGAAGCTACGAAGTAAAGATCAAATGGTAGAGAGCCTCGGTAAACATTTAAGTGCATGTTGTTGACAAAGCTGATGCATTCAGAGGGCTTAGCAGTGCGCGGATAACGTTAGCTTTGTGACAGGCTGCGTTGCCACGGTTCCTTCCTCCTCTCCTGTGGCTGCCTTCAGGGACCACCAGGAAATTCGAAATTCAAGGCACGTTTGTGGCAACCACGAAAACGTGGAAAAGGAAGCCCCTCCCCTTCCTGTTCCAAATCACATACTTTTTCTTTTTACTTGTATGTACTACAGCTGCCCATGCAAAGTATTCACTGTTGCATGTAGTATGTATACAATTGGGGCATACTACAGTAGTATGTTGCCTAGTTCACGGAGCAGTTTCACACAAAACTAAATGGTCCTACGACAAACTGTCTTTCTCGACTTGCAAAATTATGTTTTAAAGCTATAGTGCGTAGTTTCTGTCTACCCCAAGAGGAATTCTAAGTAATGACAACAATTCTGTCGGTGCATCCACATGATACAAGCCTTCCCTGATCGCACTTCACCTCCACCCCTCCTCCACACAGTTGCTAGTAGCCAAGGAGGACACGGAGGATTAAAAAAACATGAACTCTTCAGAGAGGTAATTATAGTTTTGTGGAGCCTATAGTGTTAGCTTTGTATCAACTCATTTGGCAATGGCAGTAACGGATGTTCATTATTACAAAAAAGTTACACACTAAAGCGTTAAATTGACATGAATCATATATGTAATTCATGGCCCAATTCAAACAGGATAAAAAAATTATGTTTCTTCTCATTCACTGCCGTAGGCTACAAATTTCTTTTAACAAAAGGTCCCATGGAGTACACCAGAAGGTGAGGAACTTTTTAAAGGTGCAATATGTAATATTGTGTGTAATACTGGCAGCTAGCGGTTAAAATAGTTACTGCACTACCAATTCAAAATACTGGAGAGTCGTTTCCCCCGCCCCCTCCTGCCCAGACTCGAAGTTCACGGGGGTTGCCAGGCTGAGACCGCAGCATTCACAACAACGTTGCTAGACACTTTTCTCACATAGCCAGACATTACTCCACAGCACAGCGGAGTAGCTAACGGTAGATGCTGGCTATATTGACAGTCATAAAAGCCCGTGCTCACGCGGAGCTCTGTAACCAACTGACAGACACACTTTTTCGTCTTAAAATTACAGTATGAACCGCTAAAAACACAACAACCTCACTGTCCTCTCCACACGCCAGTCAGGCACACTTCCTCGGCTTAGAATTACAATACGAAACGCTAAAAATACCACTACCTTACCGACGGAACACACTTCATTGGCTTAGAATTATGGCAAAAATCGCTAAATACACTGCAAACTCACAGTCCTCTCTTTCCGATTTACAGCCCCCCTCTCGTGGCTTAAAATAACTCACCGTTGTCGGCTCCAGCCGCTGACGAGGCTACACGCTGTAAACAGCCGTGGGCTGCTTGCCTGGTCCTCCCGGTAACGTTAGCAGTTAACAGGGTTAGCATGGCGGTGTTAGCCAGGACCAGTCGCGATCACTTTACTGGCTGTGTCTCAATTGTTTTTGCGAGTAACCAACTCGGGTACTCTAGCTATATAATTCAATGTGAGAACACAAATGTTGAAATGACAAAAAATGCCCGTCCCTAGTAGCTGTGATAAATTAGCCTGAAGCTAATGCTTACCGGTTCAGGAGAAAATAAGCCAACTCTGCGTCCTTTTGGGCTCTAAGCTGTCTCCATCTTTCAAATACATCTTCATTATTTACCAGGGGGTTGTTATGTCTCTGGTCACGCAACTGCTAGAAACATGCTGTTTTCTTTTTTTTTAGGTCGGGTAGAATCTATCTCCGTTGATCCTGTTTGTTTGTTTGCTGCTTTCATGGCTGTACTAACGTTACAGCTGTAGCGCGCTGGGTTTACGTTTTTACAGGTATATCTGGCAACCCGGCCTGCCTGTCAAACTGGGCCGTTGATAACAACACACAGATCAAAACATAAACATAAATTCCGTCACGGAATGTAAATTTCAAAAAGAAAAAATACTGAAATTAGCATTGTTGTCAGAAAAGATAGTATTTCAGTTTAACATGTTTCCTTAATATCTGATGAGGCATTGGTGTCATTTTTGGATTTATTACAGTACAAATATTACATATTGGACCTTTAAAGCTGTCAAACATATTAAATGCCTCAAAGCACCTTATAAACAGGATGATATTATGGTAAATTGGGTGATAGTGTAAGAATGTGTCTGTTTACACAGTATGAGGACATTTCTTTAACTTCGATATTTAATGCTCTGTTTTACACACAAACAGGAAGTGAGTAAAGACATTTTAAAACTGGAATCATTTTTTTCTGGGGAAATCCTGGAGCCCTCAAGATTTTTAGAATAATATCTCTGTAAGTAACACATGGGCATTCTTCATTCCCAGTTTACGAGAAACTCCCATGTGGCAGATCTAACTAATTATAGGCCTATATCTGCACACTTATTTCCTTACATACAGCATAAATGTATTTAATGATATAACAGACAAAAGAAAGAATCCTTCTTTACTACTGTTGGCAAGAGCTTCAAGCACACAACCCTCATCATATCTAAATTAGTAGCTTAATTAGTAGATTCACTTGAAGGTTCCATTCTTCTTCTTTTACAACAAACTTCTTCATTGTCCATCCTCCACTTCTTTTTCCGCTTCTTTGTTTGAAAGAGATTATATCCCTTTTAATAGTATTGCCGCCCTCAACTGGAGATTAATGAGTATGACACAAATAACACACAAAATGCTTAAAGTGCTCATATTATGCTTTTTGGCTTTTTCCCTTTCGTTTATTTTGTTAAATCTTTTTTGTGCATGTAATCAGTTTACAAAGTGAAAAAGCCCAAAGTCCACCCCAAAGGCACTTACCATCTCCAACAGAAAACACTGTTCACAAACTGCTCCAAACAGCTCTGTTGTAGTCCAGCCTTTACTTCCGTGACGAACGTGCGTCATTTTGTAACACTCGTTATAATGCTCGCCTAGCTGCTAGCGTGGCACGCCCTCTTACTCTGCTTCTGACTGGCTTGTAGTCCTTACCTAGGTACTGAGCATGTCAAAGATGGAATAGAAGTGTGATGCCTCACTCTGTAGCTAAAACAGAGAGCTCAATCACAGTTCTGATATAACCTCTAAATATAATTATGAACATGAAAATTAGCATAATATGAGCACTTTAATATATCAGTCGAAAACTTCAGAATGGTTGTTAAATAATCTTTAAAACCCACCTTCAAATATTCAAAGTTATATAGTCATAAGCTGACTTAAGATACAATATGTTTCAGTTAATACTTATCAAAACCAAAGTCTGTGACCTAAATATATATAATGCAGGCTAAACTAAATTGCATTCTGTCCACAATACCCAGCACAACTGATGCAACATGGATTATATAAAATACTAAAGATTAAAATGAAGTGCTTTCCAATCTTTTTTTCCATGGCCTGGAAGAATATTAAACTTTATCTCGAGGGTGTTCATTAAGTTCACATAAAAGACAATCGAACTTGGCAGTTGAACATTGTTTAAATAAGAGCCCAAGTGGGATTTGCAGATGAACCCATAAACTGACACATATTCAATGGCCAAGCCCACGCCAAGTTGTCTCAAAATGACAAATGTAATAATGTGAGCTCATTTAAAAGTAGTATTATGTTGCAACACCGTCATCAGTTCTGCTTTTACAGTATAACCAGGGCACACTATTTTCACACATAATAAACAATAAAAATGAGAAATGCATGCAGCCAATAGCGAATTTCAAGCCAGTGAGTCAAAGAATTTAACTTTGAGAGCATGGCTTTAATTTATCGTTTTGCAAGGTCTTCATCTCCAAGGTAGAACATTTGCAAGTCCTGCTGTGTAAAATGGTGTCTGACAAATTGACCCCTGTAAACAGGAGAGAATAGGATAAATTATAAAGTTCTTGGAAAATGGAAAAAAGATATGCCTCGCTCTCTTAACATTGACACCATCAACTGTTTGTATGCGTCACAGGCAAACGCTACCAAAACATGGAATTGATCTAATGCAAGATGATAATTTTGTGTGTGAAATTTGGAAGGGTTTAGTCCCACTTTCCCAGACCTTCCTCCATAGCGCTGCAAAGGAGGGTCTGGCGAGTCCACACAGCTTTCCTGGATGGGAGAGAAACATGCTCTGGTTTATTGCCATTTCTTTAAACCAATCCCAATCCGTTTGGACTTCCGGCATGGCACAGACACGGTCAGTAGCATAAGTTAGAGGCTCCCAAACGGTCTTACTCCCCTGAAATAAATACTGGTTATCCAGATAGGAAAAGTTGTCATTTATAGCATGAGAGGGCGAAACAGCAGAACGACAAAAGGAAGATCGCAACACAACCCAAAGATAGACGATAAATCGCCGACTGAAAGTGGAGATACTGACGACGGTGCTAGCAAGCAAGCTGACCACGCTATGGAAGCTATCCAAGCTAACATTATTGCCGTTTCGACTTGAAAAAAGAATTTACCAAAACAATGGGGCCACTAAAGAAGGAACTGGTGGACTTCAGGGAAGACGTTAGCCAAAAGCTAAGTGCTATCGTTACTGATTGTAGAGTCTTTTATCAATTCCTACATTAGGCCAATACGGTGGGATCAGGGGAGAACTTGCTTGGACGCGTGTTCTGCGTGCCAATAATCAATGTCCACAATTTGTCTGCATTTCGGTGCTGTGACCCATGTATTTTCAGTAACGGCCTGCTTACCTTCGCACAAGCATACAGTCCATTTCATTTCTGGTTTAGTTCTATCCATTTTCCTTGGCAAACAATTTAAACACTGACACGACAAATGCGACAAACACGGTGAAAAGCTGTCTGCTTTCCCCGTTTTCCACACACCTGTGTACCTGTGGATGATTACCTTTATGCCTTCCCAAAGGCAATGCTCCACCCAGTGCTCAAACATAAAACTGCACATTGACATAACCAACATGGTAGCCTATACAAACAAGACAAAGTGGTGTAATGGCTCCAACACTGATTTAAAGGTCCCATGGCATGACAATTTCACTTTGAGTTTTTTAACAGTAATATGCGTTCCCCCAGCCTGCCTATGGTCCCCCAGTGCCTAGAATTGGCAATAGGTGTAAACCGAGCCCTGGGTATCCTGCTCTGCCTTTGAGAAAATGAAAGCTCAGATGGGCCGATCTGGAATCTTCTCCTTATGAGGTCATAAGGCTATATAGGTCATAAGACTTCAGATACAGTATTAGGGGACCACTAAGCTCTATATAAAAGCATCCAAAAAGCACCATGTCATGGGACCTTTAAAAGAAATAAGCGAGAGTCGAGGAGACGGATCAGAGAGTGGCTGACATGGAGGAGCGGGGTGCAGAAAACAGTGAGTTGCTTTCCCACACTTTGGCGCTCCAAGAGAAATTACAAGCCCGGCTGACGGACTCAGAGTCGCGCTCACACAGAAACAGCATACGCATCCACAGGATCCCAGAGGGGGCCAAGGGAGACAATGTACAGGAGTTCTTAGAGACATTTATTAAAGCGGAGCTGTCCCTCCCCGATGTCACCCTCGCTATACAACGCTGTCACCGGTCCCTTGGAGCCAAACCACTGCAACGTGCTAACCCGAGGTCTATGGTTGTCTATTTCCTGGAGTATAAAACCAAAGAGCACCACCTGGAAAAAGAATGACATCCAATACGACGGGAGTGTTTTTGTCGAACAAGACTACCCAACCGAAATAGTTATGAAAAAAAGGCTTACTCCACCATCAGAAAGGCGCTTAAAGAACAGGGGCTCCGTTTTGAGACTCTTCACCCAGCAAAACTCAGAGTGTTTCTCGACACCGGTGCAGTTATCTACAACAGCAGAGCCGGGACTCTGGCGGAAGACCGTGCTACACCCGTGGCGAGACGGAGACGACCACCCTGGGAAACTGCAGGTGCTACATCACGTCGTCACCTGGATGCACGCATGAAACACATCCAGGAGAAACTAAAGGGATTTCGACGCAACGACAGCGCTATGAGTGACGGAGTAGCTTTTGAAAAGGCCGGTAAGAGTGTAGCCTACCATATTTTGGTCCACACTTAGAGGGGCCCCTTCCAGATGTAGGGCTTCCCCTCCTGTTTTGGGAGTAGAATTCATACTTAAGAGATGGAAGTCACTAATGTTAAGCGTTTGTATTTATGTGTTAAGTTTCATTTCGATTCACAGACAGAAGTTCATTTGTTCAGGCCTTCCAGGGATGCTGAAACGTCTTGGTAAACATTGTTTCTTTTCTATTGACAGAAATGCCTCATTAAAAAATACAGAATAATCACCCTTAATGTAAACGGATTACATAATCCTATAAAAAGAAGTAATCGCCAAAATGAAAAGGGAAAAACAAGACCTAATCTTCTGGCAAGAAACACATCCTCCAAATATTGAACATAAAAAGTTGCGGAAAATGGGTTTCAAAAACTCATATTACTCCTCCTTCGAAACAGGAAGTGCGAGGGGGGTAGCTAAACTAATTTCAAATAATGTAAATTGTATTGTCCTTCGGGTCACCGGGACCCGAAGGACAACACAAAGGTTAAACAAAATGTCTATGAGAATGGCCCTAAGTCTAAGAAACTACTTGCATGGAGAATACGGAAACAACAGGCTGAGAGATTTATACATAAAGTGAAGGACCCCAGGACCAATGACATGTATCATAATTTGGAAGACAAAATGCCTTTGAAATGTACTACACAAAATGATATGCTCAACCTCGGACAACTGTCATATCATCCTTTCTAACGTCTTTGAATTTACCATCTGTAGGGACAGAGCAGAACAAAATAATTACCCAGGAGATAACCGACAAAATATCAAGATTGAAAGCAAATAAAATGGCAGGTGCCGATGGGTACCCATCAGAATGGTATAAAACCCTCAGGGAAACAATAACACCAATGCTCAAGGATTGTTTTAACTATGTTCTGGGAGGTGGCGAGACCCCGTTGTCCTGGAGACGAGCAGTAATTTCAGTAATTCCTAAAATGGGTAAAAACAAAACAGACTGCAGCTCTTATAGACCTATATCAGTTTTAAACATAGATTATGGATTATATGCGTCAATACACAGACTGATCTCATAAAGTGGCGTATGTATGGCGCGCCAATTCGTATGCCATTTTGGCGTGTTATCAAGACGCATAATCGCTTTTAAGCGTGTTTAGCAACGCCATTCGGCCACCATTGATCTACATTACATGTGAATTTTCGCCACAGCAAGTAGTATGAAAGGACGTAAGTGCGAAGATGGGTAAAATACAGGACTTTCATCCAGGAGAGCCGGGATAGCGTCCCGCGTGTGGCGTTTTTCAACCGTTTTTTTTTCAAAGTCATGATGCCATGTTGCAATACTTGCAAAAATGACTGGAAAACATAATCCCGGATCTGATAGACACAGACCAGACAGGCTTTGAAAAAAATAGGCGAACCCAGGATAATGTGAGACGGGCTCTCCACCTCATTGACCATATGAGAAATGGTGACATGGAATAGTTATAAGTCTTGATGCCGAAAAGGCTTTTGACTCTGTCCGATGGGAATTTTCAGCCACATTAAGACAATTACAAAGTCAGCCTATTACCACCTTAAAAATATATCAAGGGTTAAAGGACTTATGTCTCAGCAGGATTTGGAAAAACTTGTCCATGCTTTTATCTTCAGTAGACTTGACTACTGTAACGGTCTCTTTACAGGTCTCCCTAAAAAATCAATCAGACAGCTGCAGCTGATTCAGAGCGCTGCTGCTCGAGTCCTCACTAAGACCAAGAAAGTGGATCACATCACTCCAGTACTGAAGTCTCTACACTGGCTTCCAGTGCCTCAAAGAATTGATTTCAAAATACTTTTGCTGGTTTATAAATCACTAAACGATTTAGGGGCAAAATACATTTCTGATCTGCTGCTACACTATGACCTACCCAGACCTCTCAGGTCGTCTGGGACAGGTCTACTTGTTGTCCCCAGAGTCAGAACTAAACAGGGGGAAGCAGCATTCAGTTTTTATGCTCCACATATCTGGAACAAACTCCCAGAAAACTGCAGGTCTGCAGCAACTCGCAGTTCTTTTAAATCAAAGCTAAAGAACGATCTTAATCTTTTTGATGTTGCCTTTCTTTAAATAACTGTTCATTTGTTATACTGAAGTTGCATTGATGACACTGTATGACACTCGATAACTGCTCTTTAATGTTTAATTTCTTATACTGCACTGTAACTTTTATTCGCGTATTTTATCTGTTTTTTAAATTCTTGTACTGCACTATCAATTTTATTCTTGTCTTTAAATGTTTTAATTTGTTTTTAATCGTTTTCTAACTGCTCTTTAATGTTTTATGTAAAGCACTTTGAATTGCCCTGTTGCTGAAATGTGCTATACAAATAAAGCTGCCATGCCTTGCCTTGCCTTGGTAATTTCGATGTTTGTGTTATTCACCTGTTATAGCTAGTTTGCAAGTGGCTGTTGATTTATAATGCAGATTGTTGGAAGCCCTTGCTCACTTTTGTATTTAGCTACATTATTGTATTATTATTGTATTGTATTATGCTGCAGTAGTTACATTGCATTGATATAGTGTGATTAATAGTGGGGTTGTTGTCGTTGTTGTTTGCTAGCCTATATGTATACTTCCAATGCATTATGTATGGTAGCCTTCACAATGTTATTTATTTCTTTGCAGAACCACACACACAAACACACAGCCGTAGCAGAGCTACCCACGCCCATGTTTGTACTGTTGCTTTATGTAATAAAGCGTCAAAAGAGATAAGTTGTCTCCGTCCGTGTTTTAACAGACACACCTGGGGCGAAGTTGGAAACCAAAATCAGCTTAAATACAGTCCTAAACTAGTCCTCAGTAACAGTAGATTCAAACACTGGACGAATTCAAGTATCACTTCGTACTGTATAATATCCTCCACTGACTGTTTGGATACCTTTCAAAAAGATATTCATAGATATATACAATTTAGAGAAGGAAGATTTCTTCAGATACCTTCAACTAAGACACTACTTTGATAAACATATTAAAACTACTGGAGAGAAGGGCACGGACCTGATTAGAATATTCATCGACGCATATAAGGGTAATACTAACAGAAAACTGATTTTCAGGTTTTATTCATGTTTACAGTTGGACAGGGGACTTTCAACAATGTATGTAAAAATGAGGTGAGAGAAAGAAGCTAACATAAAGAAACGAAGATGACTAGTTGAATATATGCAGGACACAATCCACTTAGTGATATCTATAGCCGTGCAAACAGATTTGGTTTTTATTTATCCAGCTTGTAAAATATGTGCCTCTGAGATTTTTGCCTTAACTCCAATGCAATGAAGGCGGAGGAAATTTGGCTTTTTGTGGTCACAAGCATTGAGAAATTATCTAAAAAAACAAACCGCAGCAGTTTCCCTGAAATAATCTTTAGACCTCACTGTCAGTAGGTTTCATAGGAACTTTTTCCTCTAATACTGGTTCAAACAATTTGGGTTATTCTGTAGGTCACACACTTGGCAGTGAGTGCTATAGGAAGCCAATATAATGGTATGACAGAAACACTTATGATACGCTAAATCAGGGTGAAAAAGTTAATGTGGGATATAGCAGAACAAATAATAAATAAAAAAAAATGCTTCCCACTCCAACGTAGAGAGTATAAACAAATACGAACACCACAAATCTCCACACACACATATTATCTGTATTAGTTTTTGGTACTAATTGGTATGTAAATCATGCTGCAGATACCAACATACTAACATTTCACCTAATAGCACAGTGACACATTGCACACAGTGGAGCATTTGAATAATGATAATGAGTCACACACACAAACACCTGTATAAATGTGGGCATCTGAGCTTTAAGACAATCAGATGATGCAGATCCCCGCCACAATGGAAATCGTATGTACTTGAGTAGCTACCTTGAATGATAAAGCAGCAGTAGTCGTCCTTGGTGCAGCTGATCAAAAAAAAGGGGGGAGGGAAAATTTTTTATTTTTTTTATGGGTAAAGGGGGGGGGTGCGTGTTTTTTTTGGGGGGTGTGTTTTTGGGGAAAAAAAAAAGGGTAAAAAAAAAAAATGTAGAAAAAAAATGAATAAAAAAATTTTAATTAAAAAAAAAAAAATTAAGATAAAAAAAAAAAATATGGACATTGTTCAAAACTTGTTTTTTCGCAGCCCCCAATGTTTGGACTCTTGCCCATTTACCCCCCCCCTCGCGCGCGGGCAGGGGGGGTTGGTGGTTGTGTTTTTTAAGGGTGTGTGTGTAGTGGGGGGGGGGGGTGGGGGTTTTTGGAAAAAGGGGTGGGGGTTTTTTTTGGCCTTCCTTTTTATGCTATGCACATATGGCAGCTGCTGCAGTGTCAAGTTTGGAAAGTATAACAAATTTGGTGATACAGATCTCCTGTCTGTACAGTCTGAATGCTCCTATCAGAAAAACAGCATATTTGAAGGAGCATGCATCAGTCTAAAGGTAGTCCATATCCACAACATTTCACTTCTGGGATTGCTACGTTGCAGACGAAAATTTCGCCGGATTTCACTCATTTAGGCCGGATATCCATTGTCTTGGACTTCCTTTGTGTTGACCTTTTAAACTCCGGTAGATTTATGAGAATTATGGTTAACCTTTTCTCAGATATCTGCAGGGTAAATCAATACAGCTAGCTAGACTATCTGTCCGAGTTTTCTGTTGCACAACTACAACAACTTTTGAACATATACATGTTCCACCATAAACAAGTTCCTTCTATTTTAGCTATTTTCCAGCGACACTGTGGCTCCGTGCAGAGATTAGCGCCGCCCATGACTATTGTGATTGGTTTAAAGAAATGCCAATAAACCAGAGCACGTTTTTCTCCCATCCAGGAGTGCTGTGTGGACTAGCAAGACCTTCCTTCGCAGCGCTGTGGAAGAAGGTCTGGCAATGCGAGACTAGCCTAAAGGTCTGTTTATCTAGTTTAGAGCAGTATTATGATGGCGGTGGGGAATGGAGGCACCAAAAGGCTGTTCAGGTGAGAAACCTTTTATTATGTAATCAGAGAACGGAGATTGGGTATGTAACCATAAGCATTTTGTGTCTCGCTATGGGCCAATAGTAGTCTCGCATTGCCAGACCTTCCTCCACAGCGCTGTGGAGAAGGGGTCTGGCTAGTTCACACAGCATTCCGGGATGGGAGAGAAACGTGCTGTGGTTTATTGTCATATCTTTAAACCAATCACAAAATCGTCATGGGCGGCGCTAGGTGCCGCACGGAGCACGGTTTCTGCTGCAAAATAGCCTTGGGTAATAAAGGTTTATGTACGTTCAAAACAGAAAACTCAGATTGGACAGATAGTCTAGCTAGCTGTCTGGATTTACCCTGCAGAGATCTGAGGAGCAGTTAACCATAGTCCTCAGAAATCAACCATAGTTGAAAATTCCAACAAAGAAAGCGGAAGGTACCGGACATCCGGCCAAAAAGAGTGACATCTGACGGAATTTCCGGCAGCAACGGAGCAATCCTGGAAGTGGAACGTGGTGGATATAGACTAGGTATATAGTGACCCAAAGGTGTGGATCACCGCATATTTGCAAGAACCCATATGACAGCCTGATATCTTTTACATATGGGGGACATGCATATGGCATGAATCTGTTGATGCACGTTCAATCCAAGATGAACCCACTCACACAAAACTGCTGTTACATGTTCATCTCTGGCTGTCATCGTTAGCAGAGACTCTGCAGTGTAGCTCCATACACTTCACTTATAAACCATAGAATTGCGCAGAACTACATTACACAATTACTAAATGAAATTATGTTCTTTTCTTGCTCTCTCACTCGCCCATACATGCACTCTCTGTTCTCTCTGTGGGGAGTTGGTTAAATTACTTTTACATGTCAAGATCAGCAAATCACACCATCCCTAGGGAGGCCTGATTAACACAAGTAGGCAGCGTCCAACCCACAGTTCAGTAGATGGGTCGTGAAGATGAGTGCCAACATGGGTTTGATCTGTGTGTCTAGGTCTGAAAGGTGAAAAAGACTTTTCCTCCTTATCCAACATACCCTGGAGAAAATGAGAATTGCTGTCATGGAGCAGTGAAATAACCTCACACTACAATTCAAAAACCTGCATGTGGTCATGGCCCTTGCACTTTGAATAGTGTCAATGACATGAATGAGCCCCACTGCATTCAAATAAAACCTTTCATGGGCCAGGCTTATAAGGCGATGCATTTCAGTTGAGGATAAAATAATGAAATATCTCCCCTCGGGGAACCAGTTACCGGAGTAGCAGAAAGACTATGGCTGGCTCCAGAGGAGCAGAACAATCTCAATTAACCAATGGCTCCTTGCCCACATTGGGGTTAACAGTATCAATGAAAAGTCATCTGCCTCACGTGTAAAAGTGTGAAAGACTCAGGGCCAGTGGGATAACTGCTCAGAACAGAACCTGTGGCCACTCATGCTAAAAATACATTGGGCACTCATCAGTCATCTTTGAGAAAACATGTTGAACTGCAGCTGGCTAAAGCATGCCCAAATCTAGCAGAGGCTAAAGGGCAAGATGGTTTATTTGTTGTTTATTTGTTTATTTGTTGTTGCATACCATGTTGCCACGGTATGCAAACTTCAGAATTTTCAACACCGGTGTAATTGTGTGAAAATATATCCTTCAGGTCTGTTGGTGTGACATATTGTCAGGGCGTTGTCTTCTTTAATCAAGGAGATCTGATGGCCCTCATGGAAATTCTGGGTGCCTACCGAGCATCTGACAGGCCGACTTGCCAACAGCTGTTGTCAGCATCATCAATCAAGAAAAGATTGAATCCATCTCATC
The DNA here is from genome assembly GCF_010015445.1 of Perca fluviatilis. NCBI lineage: Eukaryota > Metazoa > Chordata > Actinopteri > Perciformes > Percidae > Perca > Perca fluviatilis. The sequence goes on along the minus strand of NC_053127.1, from coordinate 11,703,984 downwards.
TCCAGCATAGCCAACTTGACGTCATAACTGAACAACTCCACTGGAGCCACACTCGGATCCTTGTTTGACAGACACTGTGACGGAGACTGTTAAATGTATAACGGGAGCGGTGTTCATATGAGCCTGGAATATCCATTCCTCAAATTTTGCACCACACTGACAAAATCTTGCTGCAGGTTTAGCATCTCCCATACATTACATACATGCTAATTTAAAGAAATAACCTGCCAAAAGTCAATATCACCATTATAGAATTCACTTAGACAGGTGGCTCTGAAATGTTTGTTGCATGCTCATTTGCAGAGACCAGCATCTGTAGTCTACATTGATTCACAGTCGTGACAATGGATTCCTATGGTGACCCAGGTCCACAGCAAAAAACAAAATGTCCAGTATCGGTATGATTGCAGCTGCACAGCATGTGTCTTTTATCTTAGATAACATACCCATGGTATGACTACTGTGCATCCCATGTGAAAGCTGTTTGTCTATGAAAACACACATGAGGACCATGAAACAAGTAAGGGATAATCAAGAGCAAGCGGCTCATTATTGGGAATTGAACCCGGACAGGGTGATGCAGGACCCTGACTACTTATTACACTGCTACTTAGCCTAGCCTACTAAAGAAATAAAAAATTTGACACAAAATATTAATTTAAAATTGGTCTGCCAGAGTCTATGATCAGAACTGTGTCCATAACAGTCTGTTATTCAGAAATAACAGACCAAATTATGTCCTAATTGACCAATCAGAATCAATTCAAGCCAACAAAACTATGTAATATTGTAAGTATAATGGAGTCTAGTCTTCAACAAAACTATTTAGGGATTTTATAGGACATGGGCGGATGACGACATTTAGGTCACAGGGACCCTCTCGGACACAGAAAGTATGAAGCTCACTTCAACCCCAGTCTAGGAAGCTGCAAGGCAAAACGCCGCTGATTCATGGTCACAGACTATTTTTGTTATCTTTTGGCATTGGGAATCTATTTCAGCAAGGATATTTTCTGTGGTGTTCATTTTGTGTTTTTATTCAGACACTGCCTCTGTGCGTTCAACGGGAGGTAGCCCTACACACTCACATGGACAAAAATCGGACATGCCAGAGCTCTGTGCCAGTGAGCATCGTCCAATCTTAAGCACTGGCTGGCATGGTGACTCAGAGGCTTCTGAGGATAACTCTGAAAGAGCATACCTTTTTACTGAGATACGAAAACAAATTTCAAAAAGAGAACAGTTGGCTTTGAATAAAGTGTTCAGACGTAAAGTCTCATCAACCAAGCATGGGCATGGAAAGGCTGACAGCTTAATGGAATTGTTAGTTCAACTATGAGATGCATGAGTGTATTATTGGAAAAGCAATGAAAGAGATGCTTTGCTAACAAAAAATATGACACAACAATATGGCTGACACCTTGTTCACAGTTCAATCTGTCACAGTTGGATCTGTCACACAGAGATGACATGTTTGCATGAGCTGCACGCAATATGTGAAAAAGTTTAATTATGGCAGTTTCTATTGTACATACTTAGTCAAAGCAAGTTAATACTGGTATCACCGTGATATACGTTTTTCAAAATTTAACTCTTAAATAAAATGTGTTTTCTACTGTGCTTTAGAGCAGGGGTCTTCAATGTTTTTTTAGGCCAAGGACCCCTAACCTGAAAGAGAGACGAGCAGGGACCCACTATATTTTATATTGTATAAAATTGAGTTGCATAATAAACTGAGCTTACAATAACGTGTAGGGCAGCCTAAAGACTTTACACATACCTTTTTAATGGTTCCCTACAATACTAAGCTATTCAAATAATATTTTTTTACATATTCATATATCATCATGTTTTAATTTCAAACATACTGTACATGTGGAAGGCACAGTGAATCCATAAGCTTAACTGTATCTGTGGCTACCATAGTGGCTACCATACAGGCCAGTAAGTGTATCATCATGGTTATTGAAGTTGTTGCTTTCTTTATATATTCTTTTTTAAATATGCATTTCCAAGATGCTGGAAATCCATGGATATGTTTATAGTTCTGTGGTGAATCATCAGTTTCTTTAAGAGATGCCATCACATTTTTGTAAATTAAAGATACATGGTGAATACAATCCCAAGGTGTACCACAGAGTTTCACTGCGCCAAAATCTTACAAAGGGACGACAAATTAATCACTTAGTGAGTTGAGTATCAAATATATATATATATATATATATATATATATATATATATATATATATATATATATATATATATATATATATATATAAATATATAAATAAGCCTGACAGGTCCCTGCGATTACACCTGACCTCAGTTACCTCAGTTAATTTGAAGAAAGAAAAAAAAGAATTGCAAAGACAGATGAGTAATGGGCCTTTACATGTTTAATCATTTTAGCTGATAAATATTATTAATCTTTGTTTAATAACTGGCCCCTGGCCTCTTGTCATTTTGCAAAAGTGGCCCCCGGGCAATGCTATTTGAATATCCCTTTCTTAACCCAATCCATACTTACGACTTTTAATAAAGACTTATTGTTACCAGATATTACAGCATGAGCAAACTGAAGAGGAACAGCAGTGAAGTGGCACAGTCTGTGGAAATACTGAATTAAAATGCTGTTTTTTCTCTATTCAAACATTTTATCATTTCAGGCAGATGGTAGACATTTGTTTGATCATGAGAATACCTTTGAAGATGCATCTCGCCGGAGGATAAAACGTAAAAGGTACCTTGTGACCGTGTGAGGTTTATGTGTGGGGCTGAATCATAGAGTAACTTTCAGAGTGCTGAGATCACAAAGGTCAAGGTGAAAATAAGTGTGCACAGTCTTTGGAAACCTGTACCTGTAAAAGCATGAGATCCCACCTGTAGAAACTTGAGCATTTCTTATGTCACACCTTGACATATGGGTCACAGTAATATGTTGCATTGGGATACATTACTCATTCAGATTAAAGGTGTTTACTGCACTTAGTATAGTTAAGTAAGGCTTTCAGCAAATTAGGCTTCCTAATGGTGCTCCTCTTCCTTCCCTTACACTCCTAAAGTATACTTCACAGCCTTTATTACCTTATGAGCTATCGCATCCTGTTGAGACAGAAGCCTCATGCAGCCCAGTGCTGGTGTTTTTTTAGTTAATGGAGATATTTAGCAAAATTAGAGAAGATGAGATGTTACAGATGAGATGTTCAAAGACATTTCTAAAATGATAACTCCTTCACTTCCTGTTCGTGATGTATGGTACATTGTGTGCATACGTACCTTAGCATTCGTCTCTGTGGAGGAAATCAGGAACTTTTCATGTTTGGTCAGAGTGACCAAACATTGGATTCACCACTTGATAAGTGGCCTTTAATAAAGTTCTGCAGTTATTGCCACTCTCAGCAATAAAATTACTAACACATTTTCTCTGGCAGCCTGAAGAGCAACATTAAATCGTCAGTAATTCCTTCATGCGCAAATGAAAAAACAAGTTTATTCTGCTAGTTGCTGTAAAGTGCTATATAAATAAAAAATGTTGTTTTATGTTGTGCCTTACCACAATCTCCTTTTAATAGCACAAATCTGCTCATTGAACCACAGACAGCTGTTGACATGATGTTTTTAGCTGGAGTAAAGAACCATAATATCATCTAGCGCTGCCAAGAAAAATATGGTAAATAGTAAAAGATAGTCAATTAAAATCTAAATTACTACCGACTGAGAAGTTTTATTGCATGTCGGGGTGGTAACGGTATCACATGCCGAATGTCATCAATGACAAAAGACTGAAGAGAAAAATCTGAGGGCCATTATCTGTGTCTTATTCCTTTTGGAATAAAATTCCAAAAAGAAAGATTTTTGCCATTCAAAAATAGAATAGAAAACCTTTATTGTCATTGTACAGAATACAACGAACTATGAACGCTACTGCTGATCAGTGCAATAAAACACAGTAAAAATATTACAAAACAAACACATTGACAAAAGTAACTTGAGCAAACAAACATCCACAGACAACAACACAGGTTCAAACATGTTAAGTAAAATTAGATTTTGCACTAGAATTTGTGCTTCAGTTGCACTGGGATACATGTAGACATTTCACTGGTATGTAGTCTAGAATAAATTAAGTTATTGCACCACTATGAAGATCCAGTAGCTTGTCCCTTGAAAGGACAGTAAACAACATATTGCCCGTGTGGGGTCATTCAATTTTTGTAGGAGTTGAGCGTGCTTAAGGGTCAAGGAAAGAAATGACATGCTTTGTGGTTGTGTGAAAAGCTTCTATCTTGAAATAATGAGCAAAATAATCCACTTCTGACTCATGAAATAAACGTGTCAGCCTCTACACCTGCCAGGGTCTCATAGGTCGTTTTTATGACACAAGCAGCTCAGGGCGAGATCAATTTGTTTCACACAAATTTCACGCTGTGCTACAAGTCCGTCCGTCAATCCTACGGCAGACTACATGCTGTGTGCGGGCTCTACACTTTGAAACACTTTGTGTACAGTCTCCTATAGTGGAAATGTAGTAAGGTTGGGTTCTCAAACTGTGCCACAAACCCAGTATGTGGGTGTGGCTGACAAGTGAAAGAAATGTGAAGCAGAACTAATGTTGTGTTTATCTGCTTCATGTGGTGCTTGACAAGGCTACCAAGATTTAGACACAGAGAGACCTGTCACCCCAAAAATGTCAGAACCACTCAAGTATTTGAAGAGAAAACACTGTTGCACGATGAAAGAAACCACTCGCAGGTGTTACTGTATTACATTACATTACATGTCATTTAGCTGACGCTTTTATCCAAAGCGACTTACAATTAAGTGCTTTCAACTGTGAAGGTTCAAACTCGAGACAACAAGTAGTAAGTGCAATTTAGCTTTAAATAAGCAAAGCTACAAAGAGACATGAAAGTGCAGGTTCAAGAATAATTTTTTTGTTTTTGTTTTTTTGTTTATCCAAGGTGTAGTCGGAAGAGATGTGTTTTTAGCCTTCGGCGGAAGATGTGTAGGCTTTCAGCCATCCTGATGTCGATGGGGAGCTCATTCCACCATTTGGGAGCCAGGGCAGTGAACAGTCTGGATTTGGTTGAGTGATTTGTTCTCCCTCGCTGTGAGGGGGCAGCAAGCAGTTTGGCTGATGCAGAGCGAAGTGGGCGGGTTGGGGTATATGGTTTGACCATGTTCTGGATGTAAGCTGGAGCTGATGCGTTCGTGGCCCTGTATGCAAGTACTAGTGTCTTGAAGCGGATGCGGGCAGCAATTGGTAGCCAGCGAAGAGAGCGGAGGAGCGGTGTGGTGTGAGAGAACTTGGGGAGGTTGAAGACAAGTCGAGCTGCTGCGTTCTGAATGAGCTGCAGGGGTCGGATGGCACATGCAGGGAGGCCAATCAGGAGGGAGTTTCAGTAGTCTAGATGTGAGATGACTAGAGCCTGAACCAGAACCTGAGCCGCCCTGTAATACTCCCAACTGGTTTGGATATACTGTATGCTGCCAAACATACTTTATTTTAACCCCCTTATTAGCAGTATAGACATCTAATACATGGTTTATAACACACTATAACGTAGGTGTACATGGCATTTTAAAGGTTTATTAGTGTACAGTGTTTGTCAATACTTATATTGACATGAACCCTATTACTGCTGTCTTTCCTCCTGTATACATGATCCTGATGTTGCAATGTTGGTAGATGGTCTACGTGTCAGCGGATTCAGTCGACATTTTCTGTGTACATCTTCATATTCTCTTAAGCTTGGGAAACTGAAGAGTCTTCCTTTCCAAGACTTTTTTTTCCAAGGAATTTTTTGGTTTTAATCAAAGTTTCTGTAGCATGTATGTTTTTTTGTTTTTTTTTAAGGGTTGGGGTTGCTGACCCCAAGCCCAACCTTCTACCATTTCTGGTTTCTGGAGTGTTTTGGAGTTAGAATTATCCCCTCTCCTAGCCTATTGTCCTCCATGCAATGGATTACAGTCTCATACCACATGGGACCAGATGGACTATGGTCTTGACACGTCAAGCCTAGTCTATATCCATGACGTTCCACTTCCGGGATTGCTCCGTTGAAATCCGCAGGGAAATTCTGGTAGATTTCACTCTTTTCGGCTGGCTGTCTGTTACCTTCTGCTTTCTTTGTGTTGGAATTTTATACTCCGGTTGATTTATGAGGACTATGGTTAACAGCTCCTCAGAGCTCTGCAGGGTAAATCCAGACAGCTAGCTAGACTATCCGATCTGAGTTTTCTGTTGCACGACTAAAATAACTTTTGAACATAAACGTTCCACCAAAACAAGTTCCTTCCCGAGGCTATTTTGCAGCAGCACCGTGGCTCTGCCTGGTGCCTAGCGCCACCCATGACAATTGCTTAAAAAATGTCAATAAACCACAGCACGTTTTTCTCCCATCCTGGAATGCTGTGTGGACTAGCCAGACCCTTCTCCGCAGCGCTGTGTAGGAAGGTCTGGCAATGCAAGACTACATTAAGCTCAACCAACTCCTGCTGCTGCGTAGTGAAAGCTGCAACCAGTACAACAGTGTGTATATTAATACCAGCAGCGTGAGACAGAACACTACAATCACAGGACATACATTGAACACTTTGAATGACTTGGGAGAACAACTTAAAGACAAACGGCAAATGATTCACCTTACAAGTTGATAAGGCCATTGACAACAATAATTTGTGGTTTTAGGTGAAATGTTTCTCAACAGCTATTGGTTGGATTGCCATAACATTTATGTCCTCCTTAGAATGAATAGTCATAACTTTGATGGTCTACCTGCAAAAATAATGGCATTCCTATCAGCCTATTTACTACGTTTACTGCTAATTTAGCAGTTGATAAAATCTGCAGCAGCAGAGCAAAGGCAGTCAATCGACTGATTTGTTGATGCCATTTGTACTACAAATGGCAATCACATTACATTTCCTTTTAGATTTGTATTTTCAAACAACATACAGACAGGTAGCCATGTTATGACAAGAGAAAAAATTTTGAAGCATAAAAGAAATTAATTCATGTAATTCATGTTCTTGATAAGAATATTAAAAGAAAAAAAGTTACATTGTAATTCTGATAGTGATTTCCCTAATATTCACTGTTAAAGCATATTTGTTTACCTTTTGGTTTATCTATTCTGCTTTCAAAGGAGTTCATGACAGAAAAAACTTTCAGAGGGTGATTTGGCAGCTCCTTTTGTTTTTCCAATCCATGCACAGCTTTGTTCAGTCTCAGGCAAGCGTGTGAAATAGGTTTCCATTGGCTATCTTCCTGTATCATAAGAACAGCTCCTTGCCCCTAGTGGAATGAATCTGCTGAAACCTTAGTTTTAGCACTAGCCCTATACTGATCTCTTGGGGGCTCCATTTATGCTTTAATTGTCTTGAAAGATTCCTGCTGTGCACATACACGTCTACTCGTATAGGTCTCTCTGAAGGCTAGAGATGTCTGTGAAATATGAAAGGAGGAACCTGCATATACTATATGAGGCAAATCAAAGGAGGCAGTGCACCTCCTTAATTGTGCCCTTTAAAAATAATCAATTAAATTAATATCCTATGGAGTTTTTGACCACTGATAGGCAGGTCCCTACAGTTTGTATTTCTTGTTATAGCAGAACCAGCGAAACAAACACACATTCATGGCACAAATACAAGAAGTGCTGTGATACACAATGCTGCTTACAACAGAGCAAGATTACGTTCATTATTATTTTGTGGCGATAACGCAACCTAAATAAAAGGTAGCAATAGGGGATAAGAAGACCACAATTTTTGGGGCGCAGTGAAAACAATTGGAAACACAACATATTACCACTGTATTAAATTAATATGGCTTATGTGTTAGCAAACTGTTTCTCATTTGTTGCCACCTGATAATAGTCCAATATGAACTCTTCTTTTAGCTTTATTCTACTCTGGGTCTTCACCTGTTAAATGCTCCACTATATTCACCAGCTAGTTGCTAACTGTGTCTGTCTGCTGTTTGGTGCTGGGCAGGTAGTGTACAGTGGGTTTATCAGAACTTTTTCACTGAAAACAACTGTCTGCTGTAGCTGAAAATGATGCAGATGAGAGCTGTGTTAGTGAATCGAAACAGCTGTAAAATCAAACAGCTAGTTAAAAAAAGAGCAGAGCTGGGAATGGCACAGTCAAGTGATATTTATCTGTAGGTTTGTATGAGGGAACCCTTATCATACTACACATTCATTTCATCTATTATTATTATTAATATATATATAAAAGCTTTCGTGCATAACAGAAGATCGTAGCTTCCGGCGACTTTCCCGCACAGAAGCTCGAGTGAAGATAATTACCTCTTCTGAAGACTCCATCATGTGTTTTTAATCTTTTCAGGCTACTAGCAACTGTGAGGAAGAGGCGCGTGCGTGATCACGGAAGGCTTGTATCATGTGGACAGGCCGACAGTGTTGTCGTCACTACTTAGAATTCCTCATGGGGGTGACAGAAACTACGCACTATAGCTTTAAATATTCATGACTAAATAAAGTTTTGACTGGGATGGCGGGTGCTGTTTTCACCTACACACATTTTATTCTCCACAATTCTACATCAGCTCTGAAATATTAATAATAATAATAATAATAATAATAATAAATTGAATTTGTATAGCACTTTTCAAGGACTCAAAGTCACTTAAATAATAAATAATTCAAAGCAAAGATGTATCATATCTTGCATACTGGTAAAGACAGCAATCACATAATATATCACATGAATACAAGCAGAGCTTTTCCTACTAAAAGGTAATACATTCAGAAAAGTATTTAGTTCTCACATCATTAGGTTTTGGATTATACAGTTAAAGTGTGGTTGCAGGCAATTATTCTGCTGGAGCTTCTGCAGCATTTAAAACTAAACACTACTTTATGTGCCTTAAAGCATGTAGCCATTGCCTAGACTGCACATAAATTAAGTTGTGCATTTTACACAGAAACCTCCCCTCAACATATTGCTGCTGTGACTGCAGCACACAGCCGTATATTATGACCAGCGTTGTCCTGAAAAATACATTTAAAGATTTTGCAAAAGTTAAACTTGTGAAAACTTTCTTTTCAAATCGTAATCATTTATCTATAACATTAAAGCTCTAGTGTGTAACTTTTGGATATTAATGAAGACATTCAAGCCATTGCCAAATAAGTTGCTACAAAGCTAATTAAGACTATCAGCTCCACAAAACTCTCTCTGTATTTCTAAGTATGTCTATGTTCAGAAGATTGTGTTGTCCGGTGACTTTCCTGCACAGAAATTCGAGTGAAGATAATTATCTCTTCTGAAGAGTTCATCATGTGTTTTTAATCCTCTGTTTCCTCCTTGGCTACTAGCAACTGTGTGGAGGAGGGGTGGAGGTGCGTGCGGGATCACGGAAGGCTTGGATCATGTGGACAGGCCGACAGTGTTGTCGTCATTACTTAGAATTCCTCATGGGGGCAACAGAAACTACGCACTATAGCTTAAATATTTATGACTAAATGGATAAAATCTCTATATTTTTTAATATACTCTCTAGGGTGTAGGCCTAATAGGCTTGTGTGTTGTTTGTATGTTTGTGTTGTCTATAGTTGCTCTTAACTAATTGTCCATTGTGGAATTAATAAAGTTGTTGAATGAATTAGCAACAATCAAAGTTAAAAACAAATTGTCTACAGTCTACAGCCATGTTAGTGGCTCTGTGAGGCTGCACAGCGGTACTTTGAGCTAAATGCTAATGTCAGCATGCTAACATGTTGAAGTGAAGCAGGTATAATGTTCACCCTCTTAGTTTAGAATTTTAGCATACAAACATTTTTGAATTTTAAAGTTTAGTTAATTAGTTTTGCAGGTATTTAGTCATGAACCAAAATGTTGGAAAAATTGGAATTTGGACCTGATGATTGTGCTTTAGCCTATGTAAAGTGAAGGTATCTCTCATGTTATTCCAATTCCTCCCAAGGGGGCCATGTCATGTCAATCTATCCAGTAGATGTAAAGATATTTCACAGGATATGTGAAAACAAAAATTGTGAAAGGTTTTTCTTCTGTGCACCATAAATGTAAATACAAACTTTTACTACTATGTATTCGTCAGTTGTGGAGACATTTTAATATATTGCTAAATACTGTGCATGGAAGTATGTGACATCACTACAAACCAGTTAGAAGATTACATGTTGGGCGCCTGGTTAGCTCACCTGGTAGAACCCGTGCCCATATACAGAGGTTTCTACTCCAACCTGTAGCCCTTCGCTGCATGTCATTCCCCCTCTCTCTCTACATTCATGTCTTCAGCTGTCCTATCAATAAAGGCCTAAAATGTCCAAAAACTAATCCAAAAAGAAGAGCACAAGTTATAATCTATTTTCATGGCACAAGTTTACCATAGTGGAAAAATGTGACAATGTTTGTCAAAATATTGCACAGGCTATTGACTGGCTTTTTTCTTCAACAAAAGTGCCTTGGTTTTCATGCTGTTCTGGTACTATTGGATTACCCCTGCACCAAAGAGCACCTTGTTAGACTTTGTTCATCCACCACCAAAAAGAAGCGCTCCTTTTCTCTGTCTTCCCATATTGACTGGTATAGTTGCATCAATGTATGGTCCTTCTCAGACAGCATTGCCCCTTGCTTGCTAGGAAATAAGAACTCACTGATTATGATCAAATATGGTGGTAGTGTTGGCTTGTGTCTATGAAAAAATGTTTTTCGGCAATAATTACAACATCTTAACAACTATAAAGGGAACTGAGGAGAAATTATAGGTGTGTTGGAACAAATGTAATCGCTTTGTGATGTGAGTGTACTTGACGTATGTCTGTGTGTGTGGGAGCAGCTTTGGGGACAATATGATTTCATAGCACTTATAAAGCATATAACAGTGCTTTTAACATAAGAAATAATCATGTTCAAATCCAAAAACTCTGATCCAAAAAATTTGCGTGTTCTAGAAGAATAAGATACGGACAAATTGGGATAAAAAACACTTTTGCAGGGAAAATTTTTTATTCAAGATTCAGACCATCAAACAGAACCCTCGTTATGTTGTTGACAACAGAAAGACGAAGATGTGTCAAACAGCTGAATGAGCATAGACAATGTTGCCGAAATGACAATGCGAGAGCTAACGCAGTAGCATCGGCATCAAACAAATTGAAAATCCATTAGGCTGTCTCAAAAGGGACAAAATCTGATGTGCAAAACTGTAAGCAGAAGCATTTCTCACATGGGAATGTGGTCCACACTTGGCAGGAGAACTTGTTAGCACATTTGACTAAATGAATCTATTAAATTTGAGAAGTGACAATGTGAAGGTGTAACAACGGGGGAAGGTTTGATTTAAATGAATAGCTGCCATTTTTTCAGTATAGAACAAGCCAAATATTCAGGTGTAATTCCAGGTGGTATTAAATTCCCAGACGAGGCACATCCTAATTCATCACCATGAGAGACTCTTATGTCTTCAGAGGCACAAGAGTTTGAAGAAATAAGTTCTCCATTTGACAATAAGTCTTTTCTAAATGTCAGAGGACAAAATGATAAATTACAAAGTCAAATGCATTAACAAACCGTTAACGGTCATCTCAGAGCTGCACCAGTGAAGCCTGCGGCAGCCCGTCTTCTCCGTGCTGCTGGCTGGTGCAGTGGGGAACCACAGTCTGCTCTCTCACCTGGCTGCCTGCTGCTGCTGCTGCTGCTGCTGCGGCTCAGGTGTTCTAACTGGAAAATTGCAAGTGACTTGATTTGCATAAGTGGTCCTGATAGATTAGCTGCTAAAGCAGAGAAAGCTGCTCTTGTTAAGTTCTTGGGCACGATGGGACTTGCCTGTTAGCCCCTTACTGCAAGAGGTTATTAAAATAAGACAATGGATTCAGCAACTTTCTGCATTACAGACAGGCTACAGGGAAGAAATACATCTCTTAAACCACTTAACATGGGAATGTCCACTTATTAAAATGTTTTCATTGCTTTGCTAGATTGTTAACTAGCCTACCACAAAGAGCAGCAAAAGCAGCGAGTGAAATGGCCGGGTTGGTTCAGTGGGTAGAGCAGGCGCACATATACTGAGAGGTTTATGCCTCGACGCAGAGGTCCAGGGTTTGAATCCGATCTATGACGATTTCCTGCACGTCTTCCACCTCTCTCTCCCCTTTCTCACCTAGCTGTACTATCAATTAAAGGTGGAAAAGCCCAAAAAAATAATCTTAAAAAAAAGAAGCAGCGAGTGAAGGGTTAAAGGTGCACTAAGTGATGTGACACGTTTTTTAGGCTACAACATTTTTTGTCACATACAACAAACATCTCCTCACTATCCGCTAGCTGCCTGTCCCCTGAACACACTGTAAAAAAACGCGGTCTCTGAAGACAGCTCAAGCTCCACAAACGGCAACAAAAACAAATTGCGCCAACCTGCCCCACGAACCATAACAAACAATGTTCCAGCCAATAACCGACAAGAAGCAGCTGGTTGAGCCATCAATGCAGCAGTGTTAGCACGTAGGCTACTTCCACAATGCGTATTCATGACATTAGTATTCTGTAGCAGACGTTTTTGTAAAAATAGGCTAACGATTGTGTCATAACCAAGCGACTTGGTCGCATCACTTAGAGCACCTTTAAGAATGATCATGACTAGCTCTTGTGAAAAAAACGCATTAAAAGCATATTAAAAAGTTGAAATGAATATCTTTGATTTGAGTCAATTTCAAGCTAGCAAGCTAAAGCAATGTGGTAGCTAGCTTAAAATGTTTGTCAAGTGGCCAGTTGGGGATGGTTGTCCCACTGCTCTGGGGACTGGTTGTCACATAATGTATGTGGAGATTCATTTATTTCAATCTCACTGCTTATTTATCTTATATTCATGATGAATTATGAAACAATAGCTTTAATAAAGGCTAGATTTTTTTTCAGCACTGTAAATTCCTTTATTTTACTTCTCATTACAGAGAATAATTGAAACAAAGAATCACCCGGTTCAAATGCCTGGTTTAAACACAAGGGGCATTGATGAGTACTATTATAGATGGGGTATCCATTTCAAAACCCTTTTGGTGTTCCTGTATTAAAAATTTGTTTTTACTGAAACCCCATTCATAACAATAGTGACAACTAACCCCATACCTCGTGATGGGGTTGGTTGTCACAATGTGTCAGAGCATCTTTGATGGTTAATTAGTTCTTGTTACAATAGGTTGTGAAAATAAATGGGATACCGATTTCAAGGCAAGACATTAAGCTTTCATTTAATTAGGAATGACTATTGAATTACGTTTTAATGATGAGCAATTTACACAAGAGTAAAAAAGTGCGACAACCAACCCCGGTCTTGGTGATTTGTTTTTCTTCTTGTTAACAGAACAAAGAACTACGTAAAGTTTTGTGTCTCATGCGTAACTGGAAGTTATGACGTAACAGATGATTTGATTTGAATAATTTGTCCATGTCACATTTAAGTCCCTGCATGGTTCTTACGCTGGACTCTGCAATCTCTCGATGACACTCAAAAACCTCAATAATTAAGTATTGAAGCTGACGCATAAAGCCAGCTCATGAACTTGAAATATTGCAGTTCACGGCTATGCTGACTGTGCGCCTCAGACCATTTTCACAGCAGACATTTTGACATAACATAGCGGGACAACCACAGTTGCGGTTTCAGGACCCTGTCACTGTGTATGCTGGCTCACTGTCATGACTTACTGCTACACTTAAATGGAACAGAGCCATCTCTAACAGTTTTAATTACATCTGTGCTTTTCTTGCTTTGACAAGTCAATATTTCTGCTGTGAAAAAAGGTCTACGCGTTGTTGACGTTTGGCTTGTTGGTCTACCCCTACCCCAGATCACCATATCTTTCGTCAACTTCCAAAACATGTATGCAATCAGATAACCAATGTATTAATAGAGACGAGAAGAATGAAGAAGCAGAGAGAAAACAACCTCAAACCTGGGAAGTTGTTTACGGTTGCCGTCTTAACCCTGAAGCCATGGGGGCTCTCTGCCGTTGTAAGTTTTAAAGTGCTCATATTATGCTCATTTTCAGATTCAGAATTGTATTTAGAGGTGATATCAGAATAGGTTTACATGTTTTAATTTTCAAAAAACACCTGTTTTAGCTACAGATTGAGGCATCTCACTTCTGTTCCATCTTTGTTGGGATTCGCACTCCCTAGTAACTAGTAACCAGGTAAGTCAGAAGCACAGTATGAGGGCGTGCCACGCTAGCAGCTAGGCGAGCATTATAACGTGTGTTACAAAGTGACGCACGTTCGTCACGGAAGTAAAGGCTGGACTACAATAGAGCTGTTTGGAGCAGTTTGTGAACAGTGTTTTCTGTTGGAGATGGTAAGTGCCTTTGAGGTGGACTTTGGGCTTTTTCACTTTGTAAAACTATAACATGCACAAAAAAGAGATATAACACAATAAAGGAAAGGGAAAAAGCCAAAAAGCATAATATGAGCACTTTAATAAAGAAACGTCACATGCAGCTTTTCCTGCTGTCGTCTTCTACAGCGGCCTGGCTGAGACCTTTACAAACCGGACCTATAACATTTAACATGTTAAAATTCTTATTATGTCCGATCAGTCTTTTTTTGTATCACTCACTCCCTATATTTTCAACTTTCTTCCATGCCAACTGCAAAGTCTGACTATATGGCAACAACGTCAAAATACATTTTAAAACCCATCACTGATGCAACCTGTGAGACAGTTAAGAACACTCTTCTGCCTTGATGTTATTTTTTCGGGTCTGTTAGGCCTATGTTTTTAAAAAGCCATTATGGAACATTAACATAATGGACGCCTACATTTTTGCCAGCAACATTATGTATTCCATGTCTAAAAAGAGCTTAATGGTAGATATTTAACCCATTAGACTCCTAATTTACCCTAATATACCTTTCTGATGGCACTAACTTGACTTGACATAATAGAGAAAGCATAGGCATAACCAATAACACTTATGTTAGCTCTGTTTAATGGGTGCACCAGTAAGCCAGCATGCAGAACACAAGGGAACTGACACACCTAAATGGGATACAGCCAATGGTAATGTTATAAATTGCACCTGTGTTCATCAGATCAACATATGAGCTGTGAGTAATATATAATACCTAAACATGTGAAGTTTTTTTTACAATGCTTCATATGGATTAGCCTACTCATGTAGGCTACCGGACTTGTAACTAAAGAACAGACAAGTTTATACACTCTTATTACCTCCCAACCAGCACAAAAGTGAAGCCATGACTGTGCAGGAGTGAAGGCTCTTTCTTCGGGAGATTTGCCTCTCTGATGAGAAGGAGGCGGGTAAGCCACTCACGTGATTAATTTTTGTCTGTAATGCCCGGTTTGAGCTACAAAAAGTTCACAACACTTAATATGGACACGACCGGACGTTAGCTGTGTTGCTTTTTAAAATAAAAGCATACAAACTGTATCATGTAAAAGAAGGATACGAGCCTGATATTTAGACTTTTAAGTAGCCTAATTCCAGAGGTCTGGAGCCATGTTGATGCACGTACAGCTAGCTTAAGGAGTATCAGCTGAGGCCTAAAATAAACTTGTATAAAAAATACTTTCAAGTTTATTAAGTCTTTCCATAACGTGGATGCTATTAGTCACCATGCATTAGGGATCGTTTAGGATCCATCCTAAACTAATTGACTGCTTAAACACATGCTTTGGTCTAATAGTTTTAATATTTGTATTGCATCATCTCTGCTTGTAATCCTGTAGGCCTAGGCTATATATTAATGTTAATTGTTGAGCATTTATGGAAAACTGTGTGTACATATTTAAACAGCTCTATTTTTTTTTACACGCCAATACTAATATTAATCCTAACCATAATTGTAATAATGTATAATTACCTTGTATGAAATTACATTGTATTTTCATAGCTACTGAAAATAATATTTATTTCACTTGACATTACCCCAAATTAAATATATAGTTGCTTAATATTTATTTATTTTATTTTACTTTGAAGATTATTACCGGATATGAGCTTTCACATTGTGGCTGTCTTAACGAGTGCGAATTGCACGTTTGAAGGTGCACGCGTTTAGTTTGGAGCGGAGTTAAAAAGCGGACCGAGAGAGCCGCGGAGAAGACAGCGTCTAAATAAACTCCGTCCCCCCCCCCCAGAAACACCGCACACAGCTGCAGTGAAGTCGGCTAATTGGGATTAAAACCCACAACCGGAGAGTTCGTCGGACTTGGCTGTGTTTCAGACTCCCGGTAGGCAGCACCGACGATGCTCAGCTCCGGCTTTCTGGCTTAACGTCACAAAGTAGGCTAAAAGCGGAACAGAAGTAGCAGCTAGGACTTTTATTATTTTTTTGGAAATGCGTGCTCTTCTTATGTTCGCACAGTGATACCCAGCTCAGTGACTGAGTCAACACGCTGCGGTAGGTGAACTACTGGAGACCTCCAGAGGAAAGCGGCTATATAGCCCGGACATTTCTGGCTTGTTTAAGGGTGCAATTTCGCCGTTTACGGCTCTGAATGTATTCCCATCTTCTCCTATCGGCTGCGGATGTCAAATGAACCCCGAGAAGTCAGTGAGAGCTGAACCAGAGCGGTGCGGAGCCCGGTCGGATGCCTTTTCGCCCTTCTCTCTCTCCCTCCATCGCCTGTTTCCATGATTTGCGCAAGGAATTTCATTTTTGAATTCTTCATTGGAGACTGACTTATCACATTAGACACCTTCTGCTGCTCTTTCTCGTCTGCTTTTTATTTACACTAGTCTAGCCTTTTTTTTTTTTTAGCCTAAACCAGAGCGCGCGCGTCATCTCTCAACTGATGTCCATTGATTTATGCTTTTTGGGGACGGGTTTCGCGCAAGGACTTGGATCCGTTTCAGGAACACTGGGTTTCTCTCTTTCCCCAGTTGTCCAGTTTGGAGCAGCATACTTGCAACTTTCTTCTCCCGTGTGGGGGGGAAAGAAAACGCTCTCTTTTTGCCTGGAGAAGACGCGGTTTGGCCGTGCCTTAGGTTTGCTGCTCGCCAAGACACCGTAAAGACTTGCTGGACAATCACATTTTCCAAGACCTCGACGGGCATCATACACCGTGTTACGCACACACACTCGCTCAACATTCATTTAGCCTATCTGTTACCCATTATCCAACTTAAGACCCTCGGAAGAACTGCAACAGCATCGCGTGGAGGCTAACCCCTGCAGAGAGGTTTATTTATCCACCATCGGCTACTGGAACAACTGGGATTTAACATAACGCCTTCTGGGATTTCTACCATGTCAGGTGTACGGAATTGCAGATGGACTCTCCTCATCTGTGTGGCGGCTCTTTCATATGGTGAGTGACCCACCCTATCCTACTCCTACTTGAATTGAATTACCCTGTCCCCCCTCCAGTAGGCTTTCAGGATCATAATTGTGTGGCATAGAAAAGTGATTGCCAATTTTCTGCAACATGCAACTGCAGAGGTAGCTGTTCTTCTGATTGGTCATTTTGGAAGATGGACGACACACACACACACATACGCACGCACATGCACACACAACAGAACTAATCCTGTTACACATGTATCTCAGAAAAAGTAAAAGCCCCTGAAGAAATTGAATTTGGTACTGTTTTTCCCTGTAAGGTTACTGTAAGTTCAATATTGACAGTTGCGGCCACATAAGTTACAATATCAATAATGCAGGAATCTACACTAACATAAAATAGATATAACAAATGGATATTAACCATAGGCGACATAAATACCACTCCCACGATCACACTATTGAGCACACAAGAAGCAAAAGTACACATAATATGGGAACTTTGCAGGGACAGATACGATCAGAGCTGAAACACCCTTAGAACGTTACAGTTGCTCACTCCTACGGACTCCCAACATATTACACAACTGTCTACCATCTCCTTTTGATTTCTTCTTGTGCGTGCAAAGTCGAGGGCTCTTACATAGTCTGTCCTACATAGACTGACACTAGCACAGCAAAGTGTACACAATCCAAATCAAACATCCGAAAGATGATTAATCCTCCTTAAATATCAAACAAGTTTTTATTGATGCAGCAGCAGCAACAACACAGCACTGTTTCCAGTAGTAAGCGGAGTAGGACATCAATCTAGCTTCCAAGTAAGCTGCATTGTGGCAGAAGGCAATTCATTCCATATTTACTGCATAACCATCCCTTCCATCCTTTCAGGCATTTTGCACAATATATTTCCTCTCCGACTCATTTTAAATTCTTGCCTCAATTTCATTACCACAAAAAAAAGAAACGCCTACTTGTGCACTAAAGAATATACTCCCCTTGATGGCTTCACCGAGGCTGCGAAGCAAGCGTGCTGCATTACTCTGCCTACACAAACCCTGCTAACGCCCGTGGTCAGCGTTGCTCAACGCAGGGATACCCACCTTCCTGGACAATGAAGGCGCTGCTGTCAAAAGGAATTGCAGTAACAGTTTTGGCGCAGGGCCGGCTGCCTCCGAGGATGGTTTCAGAGGTTCTTGGCCTCAGAGACCTCAAGACACACACACACACACACACAAAAACAACAACACACACACACACACACACACACACACACACACACACGGAGGCCTTGCTGCACTCACCCTAGCAGTTTAAGCCACTCTGTCCTTGTCAAACTCATATGCTTAATAAACAAGTAGTAAGAATACCTGAAGAAAAATGCAATAGACTTGCTGGATGAAGCGCTAAGCACACAAATCCCCAGGTGTGAAAAAGCAATATCATGGACTTTAAGACCGCTCTGGGGAAAACATTGTACTGTAATGAATCTATTATTCTTCATTCTTCGTGCCTCAAATTTCTGTCGTCATACATATTGGCTCACGCATTCACATTGTAAACAAGCTAACGATTCAGTTTTTCTGCAGGGCTGATTTTTAAATTAAAGCCTCACGGGGATTTGTTATCAAGATGCCATTGTGATCGGTAACTCACCATATAAGCTAAGGCAGGGCTGTATAGCAACTACCTCCGCTTAAATGTGATGCTTCATTGACGCCTAAAGGGAAATCCACCTTATGGTTCTCGCCCATTCTCCTCCACGTGAAGAGGTCTGGTGCAGAGCAGCCTTGGTGGAGCTGATAGGGATTAAGGTTTTAGCTCAAGGACACTTCAGTCAGGGGTGTTTGCCGATAAGAGCGTTTGAAGCCGAGTTTTCCGGTCACTCATTGTGCCATGATACGTCTGTGTTTTCTCTGTCAACACAAATAAGACATCAGAATTCAGGTCTATGGTAGGGTTGCGTATGTTTTGAAATTCTTTTATAGTAGTGCTGAAACAATAACCGTTTTGGTTCAGATAGCAGAATTTTTTTGATACCTTTTTTTTTTTTTTGTACAAACCCCTTTCTTCTCATTTAACCAAAGAACCCAAACTTGTAAAATGTTGTCTAAGCAACTGTACAAGAACTTTGTCTAAATATAATGGGTAAAAATAGCAACATTTTTTACTTAAACTGGAACCATCAAGTTAAAGAATACCTAAACAGGATTAGGAATCCGATGCCAGCTTTTGGTACTTGACCATTTTCTATACTCGGTGCAACAGACACACTTTGGTTGGTGCTGAGAAAGTATTAAGGTTTGTTACCCAGCCAATATAATATTACATACTTTATATGCTACTTTATCCACTTACTTACTTAAAGCTTTAGTGCGTAACCTTTTGATATTAATGAACGTCCGTTACATTCAAGCCATTGACAAAGGAGTTGCTACAAAGCTAATTAGGACTATCCGCTCCACACAACTCTCTCTGGATTTCTCAGTATGGCTGTGTTTAGAAATTGGTGTTGTATGTTCAGAAGATTGTGGTGTCCGGCAACTTTCGGACGCAGAAACTCGAGTGAAGATAATTACCTCTTCTGAAGAGTCCATGTGTTTTTAATCCTCCGTGTCCTCCTTGGCTACTAGCAACTGTGTGGGGGAGGGGTGGGGGTGGTTCGCGATCATATAAGGCTTGTCTCATGTGGATGCGCCGACAGTTTTGTTGTGATTTCTTAGAATTCTTCATGCGGGAGACAGAAACTACGCACTATAGCTTTAAAAAAAAAAACTTGGGTTTCTCAATTGTTTGGTCTATAAAACCTCAGAAAACAGTGTAAAATGCCTCTAGAGCCCAAGGTAACCTCTTGAAATGTCTTGTTTTGTCTGACCAGCAGTCAAAACCCCAAATATATTCAGTTCACTAGAATGTAAGCCAACGGAAAAACAGGATATTTTCACATTTGAGAAGCTTGAAAATGATTTAGTAGCTAATTAATGTTTTGTCGACGGTCCCATCAATTAATTGAGTAATTGTTGCAGCTCTAAAAGAATTACCCTTAAGGAATAATAGCAGAGGCAGTACATGTCATATTTAATAGGTGATTATCTACTTTTATAAATTGATCATGAGACCTGGGAGGTTTACCACCTTGGCTAAATGATTTCCTGAGGGAAAGCTTTGAACTGACATGTTGAAAAAATCTATTGTGGTTAGCCCGGGTGAATGGGTTGAATAGATTATGGCTAACGGTGTTGCATGGAACTAGGTGTGTCAAATGTAGTGATTGAGTACCACTGATTGCTGGGAGCTGCGCCTGCAGTCAGCTGCATAACATGGCCTGTGGAGCAGTGTTTGCCCAGTCATGGTTTGTGGATATAGTTGGCAGCCTTCCCAGCACCGGCCTATCTCTGAGAGTAGACACTGGACAGAGAGCAGACAAAGCAGCAGTGTGACACACCACCTCTCATGTTCTAGCCTAATTGATTTACACGTGGTGAAACCAAGCCTTTGCTCTATCGCTGTGTTTGAAGAGCTTTCCTTTTCCCCCGTTTATATTTGTATGGAAACACTGCCCTGTACACAATAGAAACCTTGCTACCTGTACATACGCAGCAACACCTTGTGACTGCATTTGAGCAAGTGTAGCTATTCCTCTTTTTTTCCGTTTTTGTTCTGTTACTCCGGTGATGTCAGGTTGTTGCATTGTTGTTGGGACACCTGCTGTTGCAGTTTGTGTTCGCTTGCATGAAGCATATGGTTTTTATATTTAGCGAGCAGTTTTCTAGTCAATGCTTTGTGGCATTGTCTGTCGGCATCAGAAAATGGTAAACCCGTTTGCAGCATGGCCCCCTTTTGCAAGTTGATTTTATTTTTTATTTTCAGTGACAGTTGGGCTCAAGGCTAAAATCAATCTGTGCTCTCTGAAAAGCAGGGCATCCTCCTACCAGAAACGGTTAGAAAAAGAAGCTGTTACTGGAAAGACAGGTCCTTGTTTTACTCGTGGCCTTTATCTGTAGTTCTTTTGTTTCACAGATCTTCAGGTAGGCCTGCCAATCTGTTTCAGTTGATTTTTCTGTAATTGTTGGAAAAGGCCTACGCTGGAGTTCTTTAACAGAAGAAATGGTCGTTAAAATCTCTTTGAAGCCCAACTATGCTTGAATCCCTTCAGTGCTCTGAACTGTAATTCTGCTCGTGCCTGGCTGTTGTAGAGCGAATTCTAAGGATGTTGTCCTTTATCAGCGATTGAAAAGAACCTTTTGTGAAGCGCTGGTTCCCTCAGATGTAGCGTGATGTGCAAGACCTCTACCAAGGAGCTTCAGGGTTTGTTGCTGAAAGGAGGACCCTTTTCTTGGCAGACCTTAATGTCAGAATCTTGAAATACTTGAATCATGAAAGCATGCATGGTTTTTTGTGTGCCAATGAATTACTCGATAGAAATCAATTTGCCCCCGCTTGTTTTTTAATCTGCTAAAAAGCCCTATTTCTTAAGAGAGAAGATTAAGTACAGTAAATAAAATATGCATTATAGGTTCATGGATCGGTTTGAATTCTGAGCGAGTCTGTGAAGACCTTTTTGAGACAAAACCTTTCCGGACTTGTTTAAGGCTCCCAGCACCACTCCAAAACACTTGAGCTAGGATAGTTAAGCTGTGTGTGTGTGTCAGACAACTCTCTTAAACTGGGTTATAATCTAGCTATCTATCTATCTATCTATTGTGATATTTTGCTCTTTGTTCCGCAGTGTCCTTAACATTGTTATAGGTGAGCATCCAATTAGCTTTTATTTAGGTAATTTTGAATGTGCTTTGCTGAATATATTAACAGTTTAAATAAAGAAGCTGAATTGTGAGTTTGTGTCACTGAGTTTTTAAAGGTCAATACTGCTTAGTAGTGAAACGAAAACAAGCAAATCCGAAGGGCTTTAAAAGGAATTTAAAAAAACAAAACAGAATTTGAAAAAATAAAATAAAACTGATTTTCATAGGGCCCTATATAATACATTTACATAACAGTAGACCTGTAGATCCTTCGCCATCATCACTTAGTTTACAGGGATTTCTTTTTTTAAATATCTTTTCACAACACCAGATATTTCGGGGGGAAAAATGGACCCATGACATACACAGAATATGTTTATAACGGCAAAGAATTTGCTGGATCACTGAAATAGAGAAGGAGATAGAAGCACTTTTGGTGTTTGCATGAACGTCTTCAAACTCTCTTATAAATCTATGGCGGACTGTAACCATGCTCGGCAGGAAAGCAGTCTGTCCTCCACATTAGGCGATCACCTATCGGTTTGGTATGAAATCAGTTGTCATGCACAGCACCTCGCAAACAGATTCCACAGTGCCTTTGATTGGAAATAGCTTTCTCTACTGCCTGTGGTATTGTGAGTCAGACTTGGGAACATTTTTACCAGCTAGATTTCACATTTGCATTGTAGGAAAAACACCTGTAAAATAGATTTGAGATGCACAATAATGTATCCTTGCTAATGAGGGATGGCCACTTCTCGGACACCTTCTGGGAAGGATGTGAGCTCCGTCGTCATTTGGACTTAACACCTTCTCAGGATTTATTACCTAGATGTGATGGCACCCACTGTGGCACACTGCTTTCTTTCTGTGGCGTTTTAAGGGTATAATCCGTTTCCTCTAATTTCATGAAATGGCAGTATATCTCTCGCTTAATAAGTTGTCTCTCCTGGCACTCTGAAAGAGAATGAGATTTCTGAATGAAGAAAAGGTTACACTGAAGGGGGCCCCTTTTCATTCTTCTAAGAAAAATAGAAATTTGAACAGAGGAAATGGTATGTGACATTTTATCTACATATGGCAGATGACACATGTCCACGAGGGGGGGGGGGCGCGAGACCTCCCCTGTTGTACAAAGTGCTTGGGGCCTTGCAGCAAAAATTGTATAACATCACAGAAGGTCTAAAGAAGTGATAGCAGTGCTAACACCCACTTACATCTGACTTTTGTCTTTAGTGGGAAAGGTTACAATCGACATTCATTCCCGGGACAAATGACTCTGCAGTAGGCTCGGGTATTTATCGGCTCCATCTCCAATCGGCAGTAATGGAAACATGACACCCAGGCGGACATGCTAATTTTCACCCCTGTTCTGGCACGATGCTGTGATGCGTGCGGTCTCTGGCGGTAACTTCTGTCGTCTCAGCCACAAATTCTGTCTCCACCCAAGCAGCGCGTGAACATCAAATTAATCTACACCGAATTTGAAAGAGGTTAAATAAGTAACCGATATGAAAAGCCTATACACGCTGATTTGGGTGGAAAAAGGGTAATATTGTATATTCAAACCCTTTTGATTTGTTTTTGCTATCCACTTTTTTTTTAAAAGAGAACTGCAGCGTTTACTCCTAGTTGAGCAGATACTGATGTGAATGGATAATTTAACCCAGTTCATTCATCAAACAGTGCATACTGAACTTGACTACTTGTAGGATTCCCAGGACCGGGTAAATTGAAAGAATAGTTGACGTTTTGGCAAATGCATAACTAAACATGGCTCTGTCAATGTAGAAGGCAAAATGTGAAAATGCATTCTTTTAATAGCATTAGAGACGTGGATGTTTTAGAGATTAGTTATACATACAGTACGTGACATTTGTCTAATAAAGCTGGAGAAGTCAAAACAGATGAACCATCTGTAATAAAGGTGTTGGCTATCCTCCTCTGCATATCATGAGCCATTCCCAGTAGACTGTTAGCCTCCATGTGAAGTTTGTAGAGATCAGTGCAGTGGAAACTGAAGAAATACAACCAGAGTTTTAGCTTTCAACATATCTTTGCAATATCTCTTCTTCCCACACTGATTTCCTGGTGCTACA
Organism: Perca fluviatilis; assembly: GCF_010015445.1. Lineage (NCBI taxonomy): Eukaryota > Metazoa > Chordata > Actinopteri > Perciformes > Percidae > Perca > Perca fluviatilis. The sequence continues at coordinate 11,679,848 of NC_053127.1, read as the reverse complement.
AATCTGCTAAAGGACTCAGAAATGCATTCCCCAGTCTGGCCACCCCAGCTTCCTCCTCTACAATCGGCCAACACTTAAATCTTTCTCAGCGCAATATTGTTTTCAGCTGTGGAATTGCTTTTCCTGCTGCAGTTCAGCAAATCTGGCTAGGGCTCTAAAGGTTCACGACTGTTTCTTATTGTCAGCATGGCAGATGTGGATTTGTGCATTTGAAAAAGCTACCTGTTCCTTTTAGATTAGTCCTGGTGTTGGACTGCTGTCCATTATTTCTATGGAGGTAGTTTGTGATGACAGGACATTAGAAAATGTCATGCAAGATTTACTGTAAATACAAGCTGCAGACTGTAATCCCACTTTAGACCACAAGTTGTAGAAGTGTCAACACATTCTGCAATGAATCCACTGACTCACTTATTTTGAGATATCACTGACTATTTGGAAAAATTAAATGCTTGCTGTATTGCATTTATTTTTCTTCCAAATGTTGGCATTCCAACTTTTGTTTTTTTGTTTTTTCTAAAGGGGAGCTACAGAGATTTTACACATCAAAATCTGTTTACATGTCTTGGAGTGTACTATCACATCTGTGAAAAGTTGTATAAAGCCTTTTCTGGCTCCAGAGGGGAGACAAAATCTGATAAATTGCCTTAAGTCAGTTGGGGCTGAAGACTTAAAGTTTGAAAATGGAGAAAGTAGAAGGAAGTGAGCTTACCTTTTTGTCTTTATATGATTGTGAACAGACGATTTGCTGTGGGACTGTTGGTTGGAGAAAAACAATTTGATATCTGCACCTTGGACTTTAGGAGATAATGGTCGGCATTTCTATTACATATCCCGTCCAAGTCCTATTAAAAGATGTGCGTGGACAGTGAGAATGTAATAACAAATTCTGCCATTGACATTTCTATTGTGATTTATGATGACTGTTTCTACTTGTATACCTGCCTCCAGATGAGCTCCTTTTTGTTAATCCCCTGAACATTACAGGATGTCGGCATTTTCATGTCTTCTTTGTCTGAGTGACAGATTTTCCACTATGTGCAGAAAAGTTTTTTGTGTTTAGCGATCACTCCAGGTTTTCAAGTCGATGTAAGTAAAACATTGCGGTTTGGTCCGTAGTCTGGCCCGGAGTTCTTATTCTGTTGGTGCGCTTCCATTCCTGAAAGCTTGTTTAGCCTTGAATCTACTACTACAAGTACACAGCACTGTTCTATTTACTTAATTCAACAGTTTTCATTTATACCTGGCATTTTATTTCTATTTGCTTTCTATCTTTTATTGCTTAGAAATTGTAGTTGTTCATACTTGTAGAATTTCTAATGCTTCTTCTTTTGTGGACTGTGAATTTGATGAATTTGTCTAATTTAAGAGCAGAAGTCTGATTCTCTGAATGGAACATTGTGGCATTCTTTGAAAAATGTTATTTGCTGCAAAAGTTGTGAATATGATTTAAAAGAAATGTGTTAAATTATTTGTCAGTGTGTCCTTGGCATGTGTAGCAGCTTTCCCAAATACACATGAGAAACCGAGTAAATGAACATATTTGTGAACGGAGCACATGCCTCTACTTATCGTGTTGCGTTTGTCCTCAACATGACTCAGAAATCAATCAATAATGTCTAGACTTGTTGACTGTAGAGTGTAGCGTATATATCTGCTAACATTACAGTTTGAATCTTAGTCATATTGATTTTAACGCAGGAAAACAAATGCTTTACAAATTAGGCCACCATAACATTGACTGCACTCGATTTGCCTCACTTCAGTGAACATGTTGTGTACAAAAACAGGACTCTGTCGTTTTGTCATTTAATTCATACACACTTATTGTTGGTGACAATGGAGAACTCCTAAGCATTCAAATCTAAAAAGAAAACTGCACTGAAAATTGTCACATGAGTCAGAACTTGATAGAAAACAAAATATACAAATGCATTATGGGCTTTAGTGTTAATTAGTTTTTCTACTTCCACCTCCCGCCAGCAAGCCATTGATTTTAGGCTGTAATCCAGACTGTCGAACGGAACTTCATCTTGACCCGTGAAATCATTACTAATTAAATTTCCAATTAAATGCTAGAATGCTAAAAATAAATAAAAGTTACGTCATGCACATCAGTAAAATTTTAAGTCTCTGATCTATTTCAATTTTCTTCCGCCCCGGGTAGAAATGAGATGTCTTAATTCATTTGTGAACCCCATACGATATCCCATTCAGCTTTGTCTAGATATGGCAGAGCACATAGGAACCACTAACTCACTCAGAGCAAGTCCCTCACAGTGCAGTGTTTCCTCTATGTTGATATGACTGTGGCGGCCCCCCGGTATCAGAAATAGGGCTGCATTGTTAAGAGTGCATGTCGGAGAACGTTTGTATTTTAGGTGCCTTTTTATATACATGCTGAAGTAGTTACACTGCATTAAGATTATGTAATTAATAGTGGGTTTATTGTTATTTGCTACAGAATGGTGTGTGTGTGTGTGTGTGTGTGTGTGTGTGTGTGTGTGTGTGTGTGGAGGTGAATAAATATTTGTTTGTGTTGCAGCAAAGTGTCAGTTCCGTTTCATGGTGGGGGGGTGTTCGGACCTGCCCCCACTCCTAAAAAAAAAAAAAAAAAAAATAAAAATCCTAAAGGAAACACTGCAGTGCCATCCATTTTAGAATAAACTCCAGTCACTGTTGGTGTTTTTGGGAACAATACTGATAGCCTATTTCATGAAAGCAGACTGAAAGCCATCTGTGCTTGTACAGATCAAGCTGAAATGAGTGTTGAACTGTAACACAATCTTGCTTTACATATGCAGTGCAGTTAAGGCCAGCTCAGAGTTCGGCATTGCAAACGTGCCTATGGGCCGGTTGGAAAAATATAACTGGTAGACTTTATTTTACTACAATAGAATTAAAGGTTCTGCCCTGACTTGACTTGGGTGTATATTTTTACGGTGTGCTCTGTGGTCTATGATAGTCTATGAAAACTATTAGGCCAACATTTTAACATAGGCTGGAATTTTAATCCTACTTTTTTAGTAAACATTTCTCACTCGCGGTCTTTGATGAATAAACAATAACTTGTAGCACTTAAACCCGTCCTTAAGCAGTTATGTTAAATTAGTGATATCCCTTTCCCATCCTGCCTCTCAATTTCTACACCTGCCATGCTTACAAATTCCGCTTGAGGAATCACTTTGGTGAATTTGAATCTTTAAGGTCCACTCAGCTTAACCTGACATTGAAGTAGTTGACACTGTCCATGCAACATGCATGCGATCCCCTGCTGGAACTCCCTAATGGAGTAACGTGAAACGGGAGAACTTGCATCAAAATAAGCTGCGCAGTCCTCATACACTTTTTTTTTTTTTTTTTCTCGGTCTCCTCATGACATGTGGATGTGCGTTAAGAACCTGTTCAATTAGCGCTAGTTTAATCTTTTGGCTCTAAAAGCGGGGTATTAAAGGCAACCCAGGGGGCCCCAAGCAAAAATGAGAAATTGATTAATTTTGCTGTCCTTTAATTCACTAGAAAAGATACCAATTACAGAGTAGGAAAAATATTGTTCTAATTTATATTGTAATGGTAGGGGGGCCACGTGAGCTCCACGTGCCACACTGCATGTAGCGAATACTAAATAGCAGAATGCCTTTTACCAGAACAGTGAAGCTGGTTTGTTTTATGTTGTGTCAGTGTGCAAAACGCGCACATCTTTCTTGCAGGTGCTTAGTCCAAGAGTGTTCTGGGATTTCTGCTTCCCAAGGACTTGCAACACTGTCAAATTCATTCTTTTAAAATGTTACTTTGCTAGTGCCCATTTGCAGTGCGTGCCTGTTGAACGGGCCGATTGCTTTGTTCCCAGCCTTTTTTCCTCATGAGTGAGGCGAGTGTGGCTGGTCGTCATAGCGACGCCGCAGGAAAATGCCGTGACCTAACGCAACACATGCACACAGTACGTTGAAGGTGTGTTGTTTCTGATTCTTGGCATGTGGCTGTTTGCCAGAAGACACATTTTGTTTCAAAAGAAGCTGGAGGCGGCAAAACAACTAAAACAAAAAAAAAACACCGCTGGCTAAACTATTTAAAACATGGTGGGTTTGTTCAGGACACCCCCGTCTGTCACTAGCACTGATGACTCAGTGATTAGTGACGATTCTCTCCAACCAATCAGTAGTCTAGAGGTCGACCGATGGTGGATTTTACCGATAGCTAGGTTGGGCCCTATTTGCCGATAACAGATTAATCGACCAATAGAATTTAGAATTGATACTGGATAAAACAGTTGACAAAATACATACATTTTTTTCAAAAAGTCCAGACACTTTTGCCAATAATCAAAATAATAATGTCATATTTATTGATATTACACCCACAGCAATGCTATACAAGCATGTGAGTTCTCCTACATATTTGGAGTCATCCAGTGCAAAAATAAACATAATGAGCATTATAATTCATATAAAGGACAAACCTATTTACATTTCTTCAAAAAAGGCCCAAATGTATGCCAAATCTCAAAACGGTGACGCCATTCTTCTCTGTAGAACGGGCCTTTTTTGAGGAACTGTAAATAGTTTGTCCTTTTTATATGAATTATAATGCTCATTCACTGGATAGACCTACAACCAATCAGAGCAACGGAACGCAACTGTCAACAGAACTCAACACTGTGTATCGTCTCCATAGCAACCACTCTTTGTATAATGCATTCGTTCTAACTTTCGACTTTTAGACTTTTTTGAAGCTGGATATATAATTTGCGTGTAAATATAAACGTGGATAACGTTAGTGATAGTGTCATACTTGCTACAGTCGCATTTCTAGAGATGAGAACACGTTTTATTTCAGTGAGCCACGGCTTTGTTCTAACGTCGCTGGGCGCTCCCTCTCTTCACTCACTCTCTATCTCGCTCCACCATATAACGCTACCGTGCTTTCGGGCAGTTGTTGATGCTCCTCCGCTGAGGATTTTAAAATGAATGCGCTGTCGATTCTACACGTCTCAATTCTCCGGCGGCAGCCACTAGACGGATCGTGGACGATTTGGGTCGGACTTGCGCGTTTTATTTTTGTTAGTGTTTAACCGCTTGAGGTAAGTTAGCCTACTGCTAATGTTTAGCGTCATCTCAGCCTCGAAAGAAAAAAAAATTACTGTTGTGCTGTTCTTTCTCTACTAATGCAGCATCTATTCAACTAATTAATAACTTTATAATGATATGACAAATTGTACTGTATACATTTTTGCTGTCGATGCTTTAAACGCGCATCTGATGTCAGCCTTCTCCGCACAGCATGTGCTCTCCGTGCAGCGCGCAGTAACACGTGTCAAAAATAAACATGAGGCATCAGTGATAGTTTTTATTTCGCCTCTAGAGGCCGCTATTGTAATGCATGATGCCAGCAGACCCTTCTCAGCTCTCGCGTACTGTGTAATGAATGACAGCGCGCGCTTCTCAGCCGCTCCAGCAACGGACGCAACCAGGAAAAACTATCGGTATGGATTTTTGCCGATAACGATAATTCCACCAATCAACTATCGGTGCCGATTAATCGGCAAAAACGATGAATCGGTCGACCTCTACAGTAGTCTGCAGGTTTACACATCACCTTTTGGTATCGCCAAAACTTACTTTAAAAAAAAAAAAAAAGTACCTGTTGGCAGGTACCAGGGACTTTTTTTCATAATGGAAAACCAAAAAAGACGAGCGGAGTCGAGCAGGTACCATGTAATGGAAAAACACCATAACTGTCAAACATCTAGGCAGTGATGTGGAACATGCGTGGGGAACGGAGAGCCTGGCTCAGCCTGTTGAGAAAGCCGCTACAGCGGGCAGAACGGCTGGAGAAATTTGCGCAACCTCCGGCAACAAAACAACGTGCTGGAGAAACCAAGAGCCTGGGCGTTCACCGAACACGTTTGTGTACCAACCCGTTGTCATTCCCAAGTCGTCGAATACTGACGCTTGGTCAGTGGCTTTCAGCGTCAGATACCGACGCAAAAGGCACCCTTTTAGCGTCTGTATGGGACGCGCCAGGCATAGCAGCAGCTTGACCGCGGCGCTATAAGAATACGTAGTATGAAGAGCGACAACGGTAAAGAGGAGTATGAAAGGCCGAGAATCCACTTAAAGGGGCTGGTTGGGGTGGTGGATGGGTCAAACGACACAGTACTTTCACCCAGGAAACCGGGGTTCATAGCAAAGCCAGCGAACCTCAATCAATGAGCCGCCGTCTGGGATGTAGCAACTTCCTGCACCTGCTGCAGTACTGTGCATGCAGGGGGACACACTGTCAGAAATTCCTCAAATTTATAGATATCAATCATATAAAGTACAAGACTTTATGTTGTGTAGTACAATCTGCATGCACAGGCTTTTGGTGAATAATGCCCAATATTGCTGGTTACATTCAACTACCAATGATTCAAATTGGGCTTATTTGCAGCATGTTTAGAACCTTGAATTCTGCTGAGGCAAACGTATAAAGGTACTTATTTGGTGAATTAAATCGGCCACAAAAATGTCAATCAGCCTAATATTCAGCCAAGGTCATTGCTACCATTGAGGACGCTGAGGTCATGTCCTCCGCATTTATTGTTCAGGGAATGTGTGGGTTTTAGCGACCGCAGGGGTGGGGTGGGGGGGGATCTACAATTTTTAAAGGGGAACTCCACCAATTTTCTACATCAAATTATTTTTCTAATTAAATTAAATATGGTCTAAAACCTTAATTGGATCCAGAGGGATAATGTTTCAAGTTTCGGTTCGAAAGAAGTGAGCATACCAGACCTCTGGAGCCAGCTTCTCATCTCTGCTTGAGGCTAGGGGCTCCAGGCAACAATAATTGCCACTAGAATAACAAACTCAAATCTCTAACTGAACTGTTGGCGTTGGAGTTGCATTGTGGGTAATGTAGGCGCCATGTTTGGACAGGTATGAAGTATGCACAGAATAAAAATAATTAATTTTGCTCCTTTTTTTTTTTTTTTTTTTTTTTTAAACTGGCCATTGTGAATTTAGCCTGTGCAGCTGATGTAAGTATATACAGTGCCTTGCGAAAGTATTCGGCCCCTTGAACGTTTCGACCTTTTGCCACATTTCAGGCCTCAAACATAAAGATATAAAACTGTAATTTTTGTGAAGAATCAACAACAAGTTGGTCCCAATTATGAAGTGGAACGAAATTCATTGGCTATTTCAAACTTTTTTAACAAATAAAAACTGAAAAAGTGGGCGTGCAAAATTATTCAGCCCCTTTACTTTCAGTGCAGCAAACTCTCTCCAGAAGTTCAGTGAGGATCTCTGAATGATCCAATGTTGACCTAAATGACTAATGATGATAAATAGAATCCAGCTGTGTGTAATCAAGTCTCCGTATAAATGCACCTGCTCTGTGATAGTCTCAGAGGTCCGTGTAAAGCGTAGAGAGCATCATGAAGAACAAGGAACACACCAGGCAGGTCCGGATATATGTTGTGGAGAAGTTTAAAGCCGGATTTGGATACAAAAAGATTTCCCAAGCTTTAAACATCCCAAGGAGCACTGTGCAAGCGATAATATTGAAATGGAAGGAGTATCAGACCACTACAAATCTACGAACAGCGCCCGTCCCTCTAAACTTTCAGCTCATACAATGAGAAGACTGATCAGAGATGCAGCCAAGAGGCCCATGATCACTCTGGATGAACTGCACAGATCTACAGCTGAGGCGGGAGACTCTGTCCATAGGACAACAATCAGCGTGATACTGCACAAATCTGGCCTTTATGGAAGAGTGGCAAGAAGAAAGCCATTTCTTAAAGATATCCATAAAAGTGTCGTTTAAAGTTTGCCAAAAGCCACCTGGGAGACACACCAAACATGTGGAAGAAGGTGCTCTGGTCAGATGAAACCAAAATCAAACTTTTTGGCAACAATGCAAAACGTTATGTTTGGCGTAAAAGCAACACAGCTCATCCACCCTGAACACACCATCCCCACTGTCAAACATGGTGGTGGCAGCATCATGGTTTGGGCCTGCTTTTCTTCAGCAGGGACAGGGAAGATGGTTAAAATTGATGGGAAGATGGATGGAGCCAAATACAGGACCATTCTGGAAGAAAACCTGATGGAGTCTGCAAAAGACCTGAGACTGGGACGGAGATTTGTCTTCCAACAAGACAATGATCCAAAACATAAAGCAAAATCTACAATGGAATGGTTCACAAATAAACATATCCAGGTGTTAGAATGGCCAAGTCAAAGTCCAGACCTGAATCCAATCGAGAATCTGTGGAAAGAACTGAAAACTGCTGTTTACAAACGCTCTCCATCCAACCTCACTGAGCTCGAGCTGTTTTGCAAGGAGGAATGGGCAAAAATGTCAGTCTCTCGATGTGCAAAACTGATAGAGACATACCCCAAGCGACTTACAGCTGTAATCGCAGCAAAAGGTGGCGCCACAGTATTAACTTAAGGGGGCTGAATAGCCAATTTTGCACCCCCAATATTTCAGTTTTTTATTTGTTTAAAAGGTTTGAAATATCCAATAAATTTCGGTTCCACTTCATGATTGTGTCCCACTTGTTGTTGATTCTTCACAAAAATTACAGTTTTATATCTTTATGTTTGAGGCCTGAAATGTGGCAAAAGGTCGAAAAGTTCAAGGGGGGCCAAATACTTTCTTCAAGGCACTGTATGTATTAGAGATGCGGGATGAGCTCTGACGTAATCCGCATGTGCGCAGAAATCATCCACCCGCCACCCACCTGAGAGGCATCTTCCCCAATTTAGAGACATGCACCAGCATGGAGACTCCACCTTTACTGGTCCCTGTGGGATATATAATCCTATACATACAGCACTTCATAGCTGTTGCATATGACATACCCAGTACTTCAATCGTCATGGTTAAGTACTTTACTAAATCGCTCCCACACTGAACTTTTCTGCCCTTCCTTTTTACCAATCTCCGCTGCTGGCAGAGTAATTGAGTCATTGGTATTAAAACCCTATCAACCTCCCCAGATAGATTAAAAGTTTTTTTGTGCCATGGGGCTGGGAAATCTTATTTCTTTTTTGGACTCTGTTTGATTTGTAATTAATTAGGAAGCGTAAAATAAACTACATACCTTTTTGGTTATAATCGAGATACATTTCTTCATGCAGTACACTCTTACAGATGTGAAATATTTATTACACTTTTATTATCGACCTTTTAAAGCCTTGGATATGAGGAGAGGTGACTGAGTCTTGGCTGCTACCATCCCAGTCTTGGATAAAGATGAGGTGGAGGCTGAGAACGTTTAGGATGCAGTTTAGTGCTGCATTCACCTATAGATTTAACAGTGCCAGTGTTTGTTTTTCACATTAAATTACACAATGGGGGGGAAAACAGATTGGTAAATCCAGAGTAAATTGAACTAAGAATGATAAAGTTCCACATTCTTTGTATCTGCTCTCACTGATCACACAGCTTTTGAGTGCCATCCTTAGAGGCTTAGAATAATGAATTAGTCATAGAGATCTCTGAGGAGGAGGGAATAGAGTTTGGCCTAAATGCACAAGTCTATCAGTAGCAGATAACAGTTCACACAATTAAAAGTTTTACATAGACTTCATTACTCTAATTCTGAAATACTTGAAATCCATTTTATTGGATGTTGGAGGTTTGCTTTGTATCAGACTGAATAGAAAAATAGTGTGTGTATATATAGGGCAACATCTAATGGCTTGGGTTAGAGCCTTTTATAGAATTGTGTGTGTGTGTGTGTGTGTGTGTGTGTGTGTGTGTGTTTTCTCTATCCATTTAACAGGAAGAGCAGACTATTAGTAACTGCCTTATAATTAGAAGGGAGTTCTTCTGCAGTCTCTGGGCAGGTGGCTCAAAGACGGACTACATTATCTAAATAAAAAGCCAAAGTTAGGCCAGTATTGGTATGATGAGAAATATTTGCTGTTTTGCTTATGGCCAACCATTCTCATGTTAGGCCAACACTGGCATCTTGCCCATGGACAAAGAATATATTGGCCCAATATATAGATGAATATGATAATGAATGAGTCCAACAAAGACAGTTTTGATTTCTGAGTGTACAATATGTTAATTTGCAATATAAAGCAAGCCAAATGCTACCACTCATCCTCCCTTACTCATACATGAGTCAATCACTAATCATCATGCTCTTTATTAACCCAATCATTTGTTCATGCAGCTGCCTCAAAATGCTAATTCCAACCACCTTCAGAATCTGTGTGATGATTGCTAAACTGGGGGGTTACTTTGCTGACCAGTTATGAGGATAATTCCTGTAATTGGGCATTAATGCCAGATGTCCAGACTGAAAATCGTATCTCTTGATTAATTGGTCTGATGCACACAGGGCAGGAAACAGTTACACAGTTACACGTCTTTAGGCACACTGACATAATGTGGACTGGCCTGAGGTGCAGAGTAGGTGTGCTGCTAACATCAGTGAATGACCAGGGTCTGGCTGCATTACATGTAAGACTGGTCTATAAAGTTAAGGCAGTCTTAATTGTACTCTCAGATTAGTCTAATGCAAGTTGGACAGCACTGATAGGTCAGCCCACCTCTTGACTTGGACATAACTAAGAGCTCTGTTTCCTTGCTGGTGATTAATGGTGACTGATGACGCAGCAAGAAAACCTATGATGTGCATTTGCAATCAAATCTACCTAAGGAAAGTTGAACGGCCCTTCTGCAAAGTGCTACCTTGCTGCTTTGACCTGATGTCTAAAGAGTGGGTATCCTGGTCAAATCTGACCGTATTCTACATGACCTGTTAAAAATGGAGAGAAAATCTAATTCTAAAAAAAGGTATTTCATATAAGAAAACTTCAAAAGAGAAAAAATGTACTGGAACATACATTGTTCCCGCATACGGATTCGTTATTAAAGACATTTTACCAATATGCAAACTTAACTGGCTTGTTTATGTCACATTTTCAATGACTGCCTTCTCCAGTTTGGATTTTATCATGAGCTGGCAGTTTATAACTATTGCATGGTATCCAATAAAGGAGCAGGCAGTGCAGGGATCCTTGGAAATACTTGATAGGGTGATAAACAAGGTGGTGGAGACCAGTGACTTGCTGTTCTCTTTTCATGTTTTAAATAGCTCAATTTCTTTGTCAAGATTCTGATGAGGTGACAGTGTGTCTTCAAAGTTCACTTGGGGTTTTAAATAATTTTCTAAGAAATGAGAATGTTTACCTACTTGATTTTCAATGAGTGTCAGTGTGTTGGTTTGGAGCAGTGTTTTTTTTTTTTTTGACAATGTCTTGATAACAAGATACTAATGTGATTGAGCCATGTCACACCCCGGTGAGTCTATATCCTTGACGTTTCACTTCCGGGATTGCTCCGGTACCGCAGGAAATTCTGATGGATATGTTTTTTCGCCGATGTCCGTTTCCTTCCTCTTTCTTTGTGTTGGAATGTTAAACTTCGGTGGATTTCTGAGGACTATGGTTAACTGCTCCTCAGATCTCTGCAGGGTAAATCCAGACAGCTAGCTAGACTATCTGTCCAATCTGAGTTTTCTCTTGCACGATTATTTTACAGTGGCTCTGCGTGGAGCTTAGCGCCGCCCATGACGATTGTCATTGGTTTAAAGAAATGCCAACAAACCAGAGCGTGTTTTTCTCCCATCCCGGAATGCTATGTGGACTAGCCAGACCCTCCTCCACTCCGCAGCGTGTGGATGGTCTGGCAAAGTGAGACAACACCCTAGTAAATCAAAGTTCTACCCCTTTCCACAAACTGATTTTTGTCTTTTATGGTGATTATGGTGCAATATGCATGGCCTTTTACGGAAACTGTTAACATGATAGCACTTTTGTTCACACCGTGAAACTGGGGGTTGGTATGAGCTGACCCCGATCTGTCCTGCTGTCGTCAGTCTATTTATTCATCTGGCTGTCCGTCTGTTACACGCAGTTGCATTTCCAAGTTGCGCTGATTGGCCTAAGGTGGGGTGCCACAGCATATGTTTGTATGTCATGCATCTTTGACGCCACTGATTGCACTTCAAGGAAATGACATCTCTAAGACTTGCGCTTGCTATTTGCAAAAGGGATGTTACAATTTATTTTTTTTGACGCTGATCTAACATTTAGGGACACCATTTTCTACACACTCCACCAAACACATTGGTTATTTTGGGAGACATGCTGCATTTGTAGTTTCTGCTCGCCTTTTATAACTTCCTGCTTTTTGGTGTTTTTCTTTTTTGTTTTTTTTTAAGGTTATGTGTACTGCAAGTATTGATTCACACGAGTCCATTTTGGTAGTCCTTTGGTGGTTTTATCCTTCTGCCAGTGTGATGTTGAAACTGGCTTATTTTGCTGAGATAAGCAGTGATGGGAGTGAATTAAAAAGTGTAGCTGTATCTGGAGTGGAGTTTTGAATCATTTTAGGGTGTTTTCACACCGACAGCCTTTAGTTCGGTTGAATCGAACTAGAGTTTGTTTGCCCCGCTGGTGCGGTTCGTTTGGGCAGGTGAGAACGTGGCAATCAAACTCTGGTGCGCACCAAAAGCGGACCAAACAAGCGTACCGAGACCTGCTTGAAGAGGTGGTCTCTGTGCGCTTTCAATCGAACTCTGGAGCGGTTCGTTTGTGGTGAGAACGTGATCCGTACTCGAACGCTGAATTGAATGTCTCCTGTAGTCAGGTGTGTTTAGCAATCTGTGATGCAGCAAACTGTAGCAGCTTCAATGTTTCTCTCACAGAACTAGACTGCGGTCAAGCTCGCCGTCCGTCACTCGTATCTCCGTGGTCAAACCACCCGCCGCTTAAGTTGGAGACAGAGCAGAGAGCAGAGCGAAGTCTCGGTGACCAGAGCCGATGTAGTAACGTCTCTTGCGAAACAATGTCTGTCTGATAATTTTAATGAAATGAGCTGGTTTGACCGCTAGACCAGAACACAGGACCTTCTTCCTGTATTTACTTTCTTGCTCCCGCCCCCACACACATCCGACCAATAAGAGGGCTGGACGTTCTTGCCTGATTTGTAATGACTCAATTTGGTACGCTTGGATTTTTCCAGGTGTGAAACCAAACCAAACCGAGGGCAAATCACTCGAAGTTTACTAACTCACCAACTGATTCGGACCAAAGCAAACGAACTACAGGTGTGAAAACGCCAAAAGTTATCATTGGTGATGATGTAGCTTTCAGTGTGGCATATCACGACCTGCAACAAGGACCTATAGCTGCCATGGATTCAAGGTTCGTACAAGGTTTTCAGCCATTGTGACTTGGCAGAGAGGAGGTGTATAATATCATGAATGACACCCACTGTTGGTATAATGTTGTATTTACACCCTCAGAGTCGTGTATAAAGGGCTTTTATCCCACTGCGCTTTCTGGGGCTTGATGATTCCAAAGTGTGAAAGTCAGCCGTCTGTTCCCCACTGTCCTCACTGTTGGAGAAGTTGTCAGTGGTGCGTTTGGTTTTTCTTACAGACTAAAGCCATTGAGACTTCTAGATTCAAAGGAGTAGAGACTACATAAACGCAAGCTACAAATATGTGAATCTACAAATGATCATCTTCATTTACTTCCATAGTTTTACAAACCTGAAAGACAAGTTTCAAAGCCTTGTTCAGAACTGCGAGTCTAATAAAATATAATCTATGGCATATGAATAAAGATTAATATGTTGAGCTAGTGTTTGCTTTGGAGTTTAATACTTTATTAATTGTTATTTTTATACTTCAACTCACAAAAGAATATCTTCTTTCTTTGACAGAATAGATTGATTTGCTTACCCAACCATCTTCCTCCTCCGTGAGGAAAAGTTCCTATTGAGCTATGGCTTTACCCATGTACGAGAAGATGGTAATACAACTTTTTGCTCCAAAATCCAACTGAGCAAGAACAGGTGACATTATGAGCTTTGTTGTTCTGTTAAGAAGTGTGGGGATCTGACAGCCCTATGCTACAAGTGGAGGTAAGCATGATCCTTGATGAATGATGATGAGGTCCAACTCCCTGAAGCAAGCACTCTGACCCCCTGGGATATCAAACAAGGAGCAAAGAGCAAGGTTCATCCGCCTCACGATTTCACTGACGTTCTACACTGTTGAAGAAGTCATTTTTCATGGCGGTACTCAAGTCCCTTTGTTTAAACACGCCAGAGGTGAGCCTGTTAACTGATCAAATTGTATGTTCTGGGTGATTGACTGCCCCAAACATTTGAGGATTGAAGGGGAGTGCGAGTGTTGCTCTATTTTTATGGATTTTCAAACGTGCTGTGATGTCAGGGCCTCTGACCTTGTTCCATTTTAATCGTTACAACTGTAGGAATTTAGGGGAAAGGGACTTAACTTCTTAGATGTTTTTGTATTATTACCCATTTTCTGTCCAGTTACCAACATTTCTGTCATTGCCAATGCCAATTTTCCCACAGTTTTATTATATGGATTTGTGCTGCCCCCACTTACGCCAGAGAAATTGATTACATTTATGGAATGTAACCTCAGCATAACCTTCAGCAACCAGAACAGAGCCTCAACTGTTCAGACCTTAATCTAGCAACTAAACTGACCACGAGTCAAGAAGCTCATTAAGAGACAATCATTGATTGACCACAATGTAGATTTGCTTGACAAAAGAACTTTCTGAGGTTTTACCAGCCGGGAAAAGTAGAGACGAATCAGTTATAATCTGATGGGAATGTGTGACGTAAGCAGAGGAGTGCAAGCAGCAGTGCTGTTCAAATGTCAGGCCTCAATAACTAGGGTTGTGCCGATGGATGATATTATCGTCCATCGTGATGGCTGACAGGGGCGGCCTGGGCCTGCCGATGTTGACAGCTGGCTCGCCCAATCAGAAATTCAAAGTCAAGTGTGTTGGTGTGCAAAGCGCCGCAACAATCGCAACACCAATGGATTGCTGTTGTGGCCAACAACTTTGTCTGTTCGTGTTCGTCTGCTATTTCATCACTAAATTCCCTTCGGAGACTTTTTTTTATGCGAGAAATCAACTATGTACCTTGCCAATTGGGCGACACTCCTGCAGAGAAGTAGACCTGACTCTCAGTGGTGGTGTTTTGGTTCTCTATACCATTCAAGATTATTTAAATGAATATGAACACCAGCACTTCTGCTGAGTTTTCTGTTGCCTGAATCTGGTCGGCTACAACCCGTGTATTTGGATGGTGTGTCAGGATAATAACCATTAAGTGGTCGGAAAATCAAAATCCTATTTTCGCAGCTGGCCACTTATCTTTTAGCTCATTTGGCCAGTGCATGAATAATAAAGCTTCGTAGAAAAGTTGTCTCCTGTCTCCAGCTTCAACTGCTGTTTGGCAAGGTCTCTGCAGTAGTCTGTTTGTGTTTTCAAGTGTATGCATTCGTGGGGTGATGTTTGCAGATGGGGCCACGTGCCAGGAGCAGTGTGAGCATGATGTGACTTTGCTGTGAACCTTTTTCCTCTAGGCTGGATGGTTGGTGTCACCAGCAGAGAGACACACAGCTCCTGCAGGATGAGTGATGGCAGGTTGTCGTGTATTCGGCCCAGTCAATTGGTGGCCCGCGGGCCACATCCGGCCCAGAAGCAGCCTCTGAGTGGCCAAGCACAATTAGATACAGTAATTTATATCATATAGCTATCATATAGGGCAGGCTATCCTATTTATTTATTTATTTATTTATTTTGTGAGTGTGTTTTCTTGCCTGATCTGCTCGCGGTGCGCAGGGGAAAATGGACCAGACGCCAAAATTTCGCGGCAGATTGCAAGCCGACCGGGGAGCTCCATGCCGCGGCGCATCCTGGCTGGCTGTCTGTCTGAACAGTCAAATTGGTTAACGTGGGCACCAAAAGGGAGCAGACAGAGGCATCTGTGATGACATACGCTGCTCTCTAAAATGACATACATTTGAGCCATGTGATTTAAAGTTTTTAGAGTGCCAAGATGAAATTGGTGTTCATTGATTCAAACTTGAAATGGAATTAAAGAAAATGCAGTAGATCATTAATGGCAACATGCGATTTGAGGGACCTCCTTCATGCACACACTTGGAAATAAATGATCTTATGTTTATCAACTGCTAATTGGTGCACCTGGATTTATGACTGCCAGCTTTAATTATCTCCCATATGTCTCATCATTTTCTGTGAAATGCATGATGGGATTCATCAAGTGCCAGCTTTAAGGACTTTCCACGATGGTGTTATATCCAAAAATCAGATCAAATTAAGGAATATAATGAGGTTGAGGCTTTTCCATCAACATTATCTTTTAGAAGGTACTTTGGCTTTCTGCTGATATGGCTGGCACATCAAACATATTGATGTCTTAGGAAAGTAGCAATTCCTATTAGCATTTTGTTGCACACGATAATTCAGGGGATTTTCAAAGAAAAAAATACACATTTATTTATATTTAGGTAGCATACTATAGAAAAACTATTGGAAAAATGATTTGGAACAACAAAGTGTGAAAATACAGATATTGCACATAATGCCTAAAAGTACTCTCAATAATTTTTGAAACAATGTTAATTTATTCTATTTATAAGTGTTGCGTACCAAGCCAAAATTGCACACAGGTTTTTAAAATAAGCATTACTTAAATTTTTTCAATCAAATAAAAAAAGTGAAGAAATCCGGGGAGAGGGGTGCTGTAAAATGGCCGGAGCTGCCATCCGGGTGTCTTCGTGGGAGAGGTCCCACCCTACACCGAGCTGACCCGCCACCAGTATATGTCAAAGTATTCTCCTCAAAAGGTCAGATGAGTAGAGTAAAAGAGATGCAACAGAAGTTAATCAGTAGTAAGTCTGAGTCATAAGATCTGCACAGTGGATATAAAAGGCAGGAGGTTGTTCGTCCCTGGGGAAACGGCATCGATTTTTTTCTTTTTTTTTTCTTGGAAAACTTGTTTCTCGGCTGAAGTCTGCCTGCAGAAATAGACTGAAGTGCTGAAGTGATCCTAGTATTCTTGATACAGCCAACATATGTTGTATCAGGTCATTACTGTAGTGTTTTACACTACTCTGGGTAGAAATAATAAGGACCCATTTCCACTAACTTTAATCCTGAGTTTATGTAAGAGCAACTTTCTTTTAATGTCCCGTTACATAAAAAGTCATGTCTCATTGTCATTACCTGCCAATTACTCTGTTGCACTTAGTCAGTAGTGTTTAAACTTAGTCTGTAGGAAACAGGGCTGGCTCTGAAACTGCACGGCGAAAATTTGGATGGAAATTGCATCCCACAGGATGTTATCTTGCCAGAGGGACTTTTTTTACACACACACACACGTATGTTTTGGTCCATATGGTTATGGTTTGTCGTGGAAGACAAATTAGCCTCTGCAGTTCTGGCCACATTTCCACAAACCTTCAACCTATCTAGCTGTTCATCCGTCCCGCAGGCTACACAAGCTTTGCGGTCGCTATTTCCCAAACTCCGTCCCTTCCTTCCCCTCGTTGATTTGTCTCAGTTTTAAATGTATCTGGGAAGCCCTGATTGAGATGAGTAAACCACCTACATTATCATATTCTGTGTTGTACATCAGTGCAAACCAAAAGCCAGGAGCACATTTGTCCCCTTACTGTTGGGAGGGGGAGAAATGACATACTGTCAATCTGACTGCACTGTTGCACCATCTGGTTGCGTCTATTATAAGTAGGCATTAGAGTACTCAGTTGATACACACCAGGGGTCTCATTTATAAAACTGTGTGTAGGATCCTTACTATGTTACGTATGTACATACGCCCAAAAGCCTAAAATGGCGTACGCCGAAAAAAAGTCAGATTTATAAAGCAGTGTGTACGCACACCTGTAAGCAATGTTCCCTTTATAAATCACAGATTGACTACAAGTGTGCGTACGTGGATCAGCCTCTTATCCCGCCCTGTACACGGCCATTTTTAACCATAAATAGTCAATGCAAAGCACCTCGTGAATGCTGATAAGTAGGTTAATGAGCCTGGCAGCTCTTTCGTTACACCGAATCATGCCGAATCATGACGACTGGCGGAGAAAATAAATAAATTAATAAATAAACCTCTCAGACGCTCGGGAATTGCTGCCAATTGAATTATAATTTCGGCCTGTTGTCGCACAGTGTAGGGAAACCTGATCTATAGACTACCTTTTATTAATGAAATCTTTCAAAACGGCAGGCATTACAGCACTCGGGGATAGCTTCGATATACCAGACGTATATAATAAGATTTAACAGAACTATATTATATCCAAACAAGCCTTAGTGATGAAGTTGAAGATTATATATAATATTTATTTAAAAAAACACTTAGCTGTCTGACATTTCCCTCTGGAAACAGCCGGTTTCCCCCAGAGTGACGAGGACCTGTATTTGGACCGGGATGGTACGGTTCCGGCGCGTTGTCCTCTCTACTGGACCCAATTCAGTACATAGATCCAAGAGCGCAGCTATATTACTATTACAGCTATATTAGGGAATTTAAATCGGCATATGAGCCAGTCATCGTCATGGTCCCTGAAGTCTCTTTCTCTCCTGATTCTTCCATTGCTGTCCTCCTGTAGGGCCAGCAGTGCCATCATGCAGCATTACGCACGGGGTCACCGCAGTATTTATATGTTTAGCCTACAACAATTTGTGATTGTTAACACCTTGCCAAAATCACAGCATCAACTAGTGGTATCCCCCACCCCGAGATACAATTTGAAATCGAAATGTAATAGGCAATCACACTTTTCTTCATGCAGGGTTTGTTATGAACAGTATTACATTTTAGATCGATAACAAGGACATAGAGCGTAACGATTGCGCGAGAGCTTAACGGCTGTATTTCCAGACTTTGACATTTGATGATATATGCACAGTTTTAAAGACAGATATTTAGTTATTTACACTGTGTTCTGCAGTTATCTAATGCTAGGGTATTTGATGCTATTCTGTATTCCATGCAGTCAGGCCATCTCCTCCTCCTGCGCTCCGTAGCAGACAATGTGGCGGCGAGACAGCGCTGATTAAATATTAACAATGAGTTTTTATTTAAGATTTGAGTTTGAGGTGTTTATGGAGCAATTATCACTCAGTACAAGCGCAAATAACACTGCTGGATTTAATCTTCATATGGTGTGAATAAATGTGCGTGAGGCATCAATACTTAAACATATTAAGAGTAGCCTAACCCTTATTCCCACAGCTACTTTCTGCAGTCTGACTTCAGTTCACCATCTCAGCATCTGCGTCGCCAATTCCTATTATGTCTCCAAAATGTGCGTACACATGGGTCAGAGTTTGCGTGGAGTACCGCACATTCTCCCGTCAAGTTTTTTTTTTTTTTATAAATCAAAACCTTTGCATGGGAAGTGGCGTACGCACGTTTTCAGCCCCGTTTTGTGCGTACGCCACGTTTATAAATGAGACCCCTGGCCATTTAGCCCAGTTATGGATTTTAATAACAATGTATACTTTATTAATCCAGAATAGGGATATTACATTTTTTCACTCTGTTCTTATATATATGCATGCACGCACGCTGAAAATACACACACACACACACACACACACACACACACACACACACAACACACACACACACACACACACACACACACACACACTCAAATGCACACATGCACAAACAGGACCTATACACATGCATTATCTATGGAGAGATGTCAAGGCGAGGGAGCTGCCTCACAGGATGGTGCCCCAAGTAGTTGGGGGTTCAGTGCCTTGCTCAAGGGCACCTCAGGAGTGCTCAGGAGATAAACTGGCACCTACCCAGCTACCAGTCCACTCGCCGTACTTGGTCTGTTCCGGGATTTAAACCGGCGACCCTCTGGCAGTAGCTTAGTCCCTGCAGAGCTTAGTCCCTGCTGGCCCCAAAAACACACAAACTAGTATTACGTCTTCAGTACCATGAAGACTGCAACAGTTGGGCTCCACTGCCTTTCTGAACATGCTTTTTCTTTTTCAAATCAACTAATGAAAGCGTGTTGCCCTGCAGGAGTGTGACAATTATGAATCCATCAAGCAGTCAGTCAGTCAAAATAATTGATCCTGACATGAACAGAAGTGCAAAATCGAATTTATGACTACCTTCATTTTCAGCATGTAGACATGTTTTAGGGGAACTGTGGGTGGAAAATAAAAACTTTTTGGAACTTTTCTAATGAATCATGCAGTACTTGCAAACAGCACAAGTACATAACACTTTTTGGGGAGTAAAGATTCATGTGAAACTCAGTATAGCCGACACAAGCATCAGTCTTGCAGTGGTTGAGTCAATACCCTTCGACAAAATTCCACAAACCAAAACTTCACTGCTGAGCAGATCACTTATCGTTAACTTGTGTTATCATTCATATTTTACTTCTCGAGAAGCCAAATATTTTGCTTAAGGCTTTTGGTGTTCAAAATGCATGGCTACCACAGAACTCCACTGAGAGGGTGTGACAGCTGTCCAATCTCTGAGGGGATCGTGTTCAGCGCTTTACTGAGCAGCATTTAAAAAGCCATTTTGTCCTTTATCTTACACTTTTTATGTTTCTATTTTTCTTACTATGACTTTACTGCAAATTGCAGTGCAAGTTTTAGATCATCTGCCCGTGCTTTTCCTTAAAATGTTAAAAACCACAAAGGGATTTTCAGCTCAACTGTTAACTTAATGCGACTATTACAGGAAACGGGATGTGTTTCTCTTTAAGCGTTATTAGACTCTACAGGGCTTTCACCACACTGTTTGTCTGATCATCGTTTCAAACAGCTTGCATGGATTTCACTGTTGATTAAACTAAAGCTCAAGAGATAACAGACCTTATTTATTTTTTTACATGTAAGACATTGAATTTAACATAATTATCAACACAAAGTCAGGGACTTATTCCATGAATGCGTAACGGTGGCAATTAATAATCACTTTACAAATATATTGGCTCACACATTGGGAGACATTAATGCAAACAGTCTAAAGACTTAAATAAATGCATGCAGTCCAACCAGAGCTTAAACATCAAGACCTTTCATGCCATATTATTATGGATGGAGCCCCTCCCAACACTTCGACATAGGAGAAGTCACCCAGACTGTGGCTTTTCACCTCTTTGTGGCCATTTCGTGTGCCCTTGTGGTCGTTTTATATCATATTATGATAATTTTGCATCTCCTTGTGGCCATTATGCTTCTCTTTGTGGCCATTTCACATTTTATTGTGGTAATTTTGTGAATGTTTTTAGTCGTTTTGCGTCTCTGTATGGCTTTTGTGCTTGTCTTTGTAGTAGGCTTGCTGCTGTAGTTGGTGTTTTTGGTGTTACACGGTGGTCAGGTATACACAAATACATTACTTACCCGGTCACCGACCCCACCGTCATTTTGTTTAATACATATAAAACCCATTTAGTTATTTTCGAATATCAGTGCCCACTCGGCAGTAAGTCGGACTTGTTTCAGGTGAGGGTTGGCCTCCGCCAGGGCTGCGCTTTGTCGCCAATCCTGTTTGTAATATTTATGGACAGGATATCAAGGCGTAGTCTGGGTGGGGAGGGGTTGCAGTTTGGTGGGCTGGCGATCTCATCGCTGCTCTTTGCAGATGACGTGGTCCTGATTGCATCATCGGCCTGTGACCTTCAGCAGTCACTGGATCGGTTCGCAGCAGAGTGTGAAGCGGCTGGGATGAGGATCAGCACCTCTAAATCTGAGGCCATGGTTCTCAGCAGGAAACCGATGGAATGCCTTCTCCAGGTAGGGAATGAGTCCTTACCCCAAGTGAAGGAGTTCAAGTACCTTGGGGTTTTGTTCGCGAGTGAGGGGACAATGGAGCGGGAGATCGGTCGGAGAATCGGCGCAGCGTATGCGGTATTACATTCAATCTATCGCACCGTTGTGACGAAAAGAGAGCTCACCTATGCTCACCTATGGTCATGAAGGCTGGGTCATGACCGAAAGAACAAGATCCAGGGTACAAGCGGCCAAAATGGATTTCCTCAAGAGGGTGGCTGGCTTCTCCCTTAAAGATAGGGTGAGACGCTCAGTCATCCATGAGGAGCTCGGAGTAGAGCCGCTGCTCCTTCGTGTCGAAAGGAGCCAGGGCATCTGGTAAGGATGCCCCCTGGGCGCCTCCCTAGGGAGGTGTTCCAGGCACGTTCAGCTGGGAGGAGGCCTCGGGGAAGACCCAGGACTAGGTGGAGGGATTATATCTCCAAACTGGCCTGGGAACGCCTTGGGATCACCCAGTCAGAGCTGGTTAATGTGGCTCGGGAAAGGGAAGTTTGGGGTCCCCTGCTGGAGCTGCTCCCCCCGTGACCCGACACCGGATAATCGGAAGAAGATGGATGGAGTGCCCACTAAAATACTAAGGGCCCTATCTTGCACCCGGCGCAGTGCAGCACAAAGCCCGACGCAAGTGTCTTTACTTGTTGAAGACCGGCGCAGTTGTCAATTTCCCGTCCAGTGCCCGCGTCGTTTAAATAGCAAATGCACCTGCCCCCATCTGTGCGCTCATGGGCATGCGGGTCTTACAGGGAGGTGTGTTCAGGTAAATTCTTGGCGTATTGCTATCTTGAAGCAGGTTAAAGTGATCGCGCCATTGACCAACAAAAACCTGGTCTAAAGTCAATAGCGCAGCATTTCATTGTTATTTTTACACTGCATTAGTAAAATGCTCTTGTAATGCTTGTTACACACACAGGGACGCCGCAGCACACAAACATCCAAAAGATAAAAAATATTTCAATGTGAAATAGTATTATTGTGTATATCTGTATATTTAATACATTCCCCTTAGGCCTGTTCAGTAATTTATGCGTGCATATATGTATATCTTATAATGTCAAAATATGACTACGTTGTCTTTGTGCTGCATGGAGAGCTAAGTAGATCCTTAAGATTATGCTCATTTTTATTTCGAAAATCTATCAACAAAATTATTACACATACTTGGCTGAAATTACATGTAACAAGCTTATGATCAAACTCTTACTCCACAGTTAATACAGTGCTTAGCCTTTTAGTAATGATTGGCATAATTTCACAATCATCCAAACAACCCCCCCCACCATCCTCCTATAGCACTCGTAATCGACCTCAAAAAAACAATAATTCTGGAGACACAGTTTCTGGGTTTAAAAAATGAGTCCCCCTCATGTATGTGATTTACTTGCAAACGTATCTGTCATGTAACCAGTGGAGCATCTGTTAATTAACACTGATTTAACAGTTGGATAATCTGCTCTCTACATGGCTCTAGTTCAAATAGCAAAGTGCCTTAACAGTTGCCCTGCTGTAGCCTCTTCAGTGTAATACTTTTTATACATAATTATTTGACTTAGCTGTGTATGTCATTTGTAATTTATTTTTTTTTTGGTTTGGTAAGACCTTTTTTTATAAAATCTTGGCACCTATTATTTAAACCATGCATCCTTCTTCATGTGTAGTTGTGTTATGGTGTGGCTGTTTTAAACCTTGTCACGATGACAGTATCACAATCTCTCTAGTCTCAAAATATTCTCCACAATAAATAAATATTCTAAATAAATAAGTAAAAAAATTCAACTGATTAGTTGCAATAATCGGAACTTATAATAAAAATATGAATAATAGCATGTCAATTAAACTATACTAACCCTCAAGACACCATTTCAATTAAAACTTAAATCAGATTAAAATCACCTGGGCGGCCTCCATTCAAGCAGGTGCTTTAATTGGAAAAGTCTTCACTGAGGTTCCTGATGTACCTGTCCAGTGGTTCAAACTTTACTGTCCATGGTGCATTATATACTGCAACACCTATAATAAACCTCCTGCTGTTTACATTTCGCTGCTTGATTAAAAACATATCTGGGCTTTGTGTATATACTTTATAGCTATACACTATTCTACCGCACTCACAATATGTTAAATATTGTCTGAGAGACTGTTACTTTGTAAACTGGCAGCCGTAAAGCATTGTATTGTGGTGACATGTTCTGTTTTGTTTGTGTGTTGTCACTGTTGTAAAATTGAAATCTGAAAATAAAATATTGAAAAAAAAGAAGAAAAAAAAAACCTTATCTGGGCTTTGAAAAGATAGAGATCGAAAATCCAGCAATTGCCCTTTGAAATAGCCTGTTTGTATTCAAAAAGCATAGTAATTACTGACTGTACAAAGTGGCAAGATGGGTGGTTGAGTTGGACAAAAACGGTAAACACATGCAACCATGGATTGATTAACCCTCTGAGTACCAGCATTGGGCTTACTGTTTATTTGAGGTTTACGTATGGATCTACTGACGATCAACACGTTGTCTCATTTCCTTATTAGCAAATTGAGCCAACTGGCTTGGTTATAACCCATCTTTGCATGTTGTTATCCAGGCAATGTGTGCATCAGATTTGTCGTTTGGTAAATGTTATTTATTGGTTATGAGATTTTTGTACATAATTCACATTCAACCGGTTTAACTCTTGACGCTAATTTATTCAAAAAGATTAGTGGCATAGTTTAACTGGAGTAAAAGTTACTTGGAGTAAAAATGTTTGTTTTTGCTGCCAAAGAGAAAAGCCTTCTTTTTAGACTAAAGAAATCATGAATTAGCGGAACAGTGTGTCAAACGCTGAAAACGGGGCTGTATTTGGAGGATGTTTTGGATTTGGTTTTGTCAAGACAGCGTTGCTTTGTTATTTATAACTCATGATGCTGTCATAAGACCATCAAATTTCTGTGCCACCCCACAAATGAAATCTATGTAAATTAATGCATTTTGTAACTTAATTGTTTTTTCTCTGCGTGAACTTAATTTCTAAATAAATCTTGAATCCAAGGTCCGGAC
Source organism: Perca fluviatilis (assembly GCF_010015445.1). NCBI lineage: Eukaryota > Metazoa > Chordata > Actinopteri > Perciformes > Percidae > Perca > Perca fluviatilis. The sequence continues at coordinate 11,655,103 of NC_053127.1, read as the reverse complement.
CAAGGTTCATGTTTTTGCATTTTGGTTTCACACTGCAGTTATGCAAGCGCATTAAAGGTCTATATGTGACAAAACTACGTCCTGCCGTCATCCCATACATGAGCTGCGTATCCTGATGCTTTTAATTGGTTGGTTTGTAGACTGACTTCCCCGTCCTCTCGTATCCTCTCTCTGTGTCAGAGTTTTTTCAACTGACTGCTGCTCTACCCTACTGCTGCGCCTCTTTTTGTTTTGTTACGATTTTGAGAAAAAGCAAGACACTTTCTTTCTGCAGCATTTATTCAGAGACAAACGGAAACCTACACTGTACATTTACTACCACTTAACAAGTAAACTGCTGTACAGTGTTCATTTTAGGACATCCTCAGAGTCGGGTGTCAGAATCAAACGAAACGGCCTCGTTTTTTTTTCCCGACACCGAGGCCATTTTGTCTGAGAATGACCGATGTTTTTCTGACGCCGAGGCCGTTTCATTTGAGTCTGACACCGGAGTCTGAGATCTGAGGATGTCCTAAAATGAACACTGTACTGCTGATGTATTCTCAGCTCTGATAGCTGACAGCTGTCTGCTCTGAGCGCATTCAGCGCCACACGCTCTCTCATGTACACACTAAACCCTGAGCTATTCCTTAAAGGAGCTTCCCCGGTTCCCCTACCAGAGCTTCTTGTATTTGGTCCGAACCATCCAAAAAATGCTTTCACGCTATAAACGAACCGGACCATGGTTCAGTTTGATCCGGACAGAGACTATTTTAAAACTATTTTTGACTATTATTAAATTTCGTCCGGTTGGTGCGGACCTTGGTCCGGGTGAGGTTTCACACCTGTAATTTGGGTTCAGATCAAACTGAAAAGTCCGAAGGTCCGGACCAAATGAGGTAGGTGTGAAAGCCCCCTTAAATAATTTTACTTTATTCCTTTTTACATTAAAAAAGAATTGATAAATGAATTACTCTGACCCTAAGACAACAGCCCATGCATACAGGAGCTTGGTACAGTAAATGACACTGCACTTTAAAGGGATGATAGAATGATTATATAGGGTATTTCACACTGTTCCTTAAGGTCTCCTAATAGGGTATGTAACATTGGTTGGGCTGGGAATTGCCCGAATGCTATTTTATGGGCCCCTAACTACCATGTGAATATTTGTAACAAGAGCTTTTCTTCCAAATATTCAATTCAATTCAATTCAATTTTATTTATAGTATCAAATCATAACATAAGTTATCTCGAGACACTTTACAGATAGAGTAGGTCTAGACCACACTCTATAATTTACAAAGCCCCAACAATTCCAACAATTCCAGTAATTCCCTCAAGAGCAAGCAGTGCGACAGTGGCGAGGAAAAACTCCCTCTTGGGAAGAAACCTCGGACAGACCCAGGCTCTTGGTAGCGCGTGTCTGACGCAGCCGGTTGGGGTGTGATGAACAGTGGCGATAGTAGTCACATTAATAATGGAACAGTGACTGGATGTAGCGGGAAGCTGCAGGGTTCAGCAGGACGGCGAGCATGACATTGCAGGGCATCGCTGAGCTCAGCAGGGAGTGCAGCAGGACCACGGCGACAGCTGCAACCAGGGTCTTGGTGCCAACGTTCTCCAAGGAAAAACGCTGGGGGAAAATACGTAAGACCGGGAGTAAACTCCCCAGAAGCTAGGATTAGTAACAAGCATTTCTGGGACGGGCTGCACACAAATAGTAATAGTAATAGTAACAGTAATAGAAACAGTAATAGAAAGGGAGAGGAGAGCAGCAGCTCAGTGTGTCAAAGGAAGGAAGTCCCCCGGCAGTCTAGGACTGTAACAGCGTAACTATAACAGGTAACTAAGAGAGACAGGTCATAAGGAGAGGTAGCTTTTTCGGGCTTAGAACTCTCCCCTGCGGATCTGGCTTGGCTGGCCTGCCTCCCTCTACTTTGTTATGTATTATTAATCTAACAATTATGAAGAGAAGCAGTTGGGCCAGTTAGGTGAACACTGCAACTCCTCACTCCCTAACTATAAGCTTTATCAAATAGGAGAGTTTTAAGTTCATTCTTGAATGAGGTGACAGTTTCTGCCCCCGAACCCAGATCGGGAGCTGGTTCCATAGGAGAGGAGCCTGATAACTGAAGGCTCTGGCTCCCATTCTACTTTTAGAGACTCTGGTCCCCAGTCGCATTCTGGGAGCGCAGTGCTCTAGTAGGACAATAGGGTATTAGGAGCTCTTCTAGATATGATGGTGCTAGACCATTTAGAGCTTTGTAGGTCAAGAGAAGGACTTTAAACTCAATCCTGGATTCAACAGGAAGCCAATGCAGAGAAGCTAATACAGGAGAAATATGATCTCTTTTCTTAGTTCTTGTGAGAACACGCGCGCAGCATTCTGGATCAGCTGGAGAGTCTTAAGAGACTTATTTGAGCAACCTGACAGTAGGGAATTACAATAGTCCAGCCTGGAAGTAACAAATGCATGGACTAGTTTTTCAGCGTCGTTTTGAGACAGGATATTCCTAATTTTGGCAATGTTACGAAGATGAAAAAAGGCTGTTCTTGAGGTTTGTTTTAGATTGGCACTAAAGGATATATCCTGATCAAAGATAACTCCTAAATTTCTAACAGTGGTGCTGGAGGCCAGGGCAACACCATCCAGAGTAGCTATATCTCTAGATAATGAAGTTCGGAGGTGTTTAGGGCCCAGCACAATAACTTCAGTTTTGTTAGGGTTTAACATCAGAAAATTATAGGTCATCCAGGATTTTATATCCTTAATGCACTCTTGAAATTTTGCTAGCTGACTGGTTTCGTCTGGTTTGATTGACAAGTATAATTGGGTGTCATCCGCATAACAGTGAAAGTTAATTGAGTGTTTTCTAATAATATTGCCTAGAGGAAGCATATATAAGGAGAATAGAATTGGTCCAAGCACTGAGCCTCTAGGAACCCCATGGCTAACTTTTAGCTGCATTTTGGAGGATTTATCATTAACATTCACAAATTGAGATCGATCAGAGAAATAGGACCTAAACCAACTCAGAGCAATTCCTTTAATGCCAACCAAGTGTTCCAATCTCTGTAACAGGATTGAATGGTCAATTGTGTCAAATGCAGCACTAAGATCTAGTAAAACAAGAATGGAGACAAGACCTTTGTCTGCAGCAGTTAAAAGGTCGTTAGTAATTTTCACCAGTGCCGTCTCTGTGCTATGATTCTTTCTAAATCCTGATTGAAAGTCATCAAATAAACTGTTGCTATGTAGAAAATCACATAACTGATTAGCAACCACCTTCTCAAGGATCTTTGGTATGAATATGAATATTTAGATGAGCTGCGCGCTGATTGGTTTGAGCGAACCACATAGAAACACATTGGAGACTCGACATCAGGTCTCATATTTCAGACACTGCAATGTTTTGTTACTAAATTCACTTCTGAGACTTTTTTTATGCGAGAAATCCACTATATAAAGCTCAAATATGGGCCGTTTTACGAAAATGTATGGCTAATTGCAAATTTGGTAAGACGTGTGAGACAGCGGCAGCCCCCTGCGCTCCATACCCAGGAGAAAGTCACAGTTTCTGTGTTAGCTAGTGGACAACCGGGGCTCTGCAGAGCTGTCCGGCTGCCGGCTTAACTATAATATATTTACAGTTTGAATTTCGTCACGCCACTTATATAACAGCAAACCTAAGGTCTTACAAAGCTAACGCTTGTGTCAGAATTAAATTAATGCATTTTTGTGAGTAGGAGGGGTTTCGTTAGCTGCTACTGTCCATTCAATCCTATGGGAAGCTAAAGATCGAGGCTGGCTAGCTAGCTAGCTACACTTTCGGCATAACTGTAATATATTTACAGTTTGAATTTCGTCACGCCACTTATAGAACAGCTACCCTAAGGTCTTGCAAAGCTAATGCTTGTGTCAGATTTAAATTTAATGCATTTTTGTGAATAGGAGGGGTTTCGTTAGCTGCTGGTGTCCCTTCAATCCTATGGGTAAAGATCGCGGCTAGCTGCAGGCCTTGGAGCTCTGTAAGGGCATCGGCATTTAGTAGTCCAGTAACCCAGAAACGGTGACTTTGTGCGGGTATAAAAAAGTCTCCGAAGTGAATTTAGTAATTAAATAGCAGACCTCTGGAGATCGGCTTGACCTAGCTAGATACAGAATACTAAGCTAACCTCAGGTCAGTGGTGTAGCCTATACAAATGTTGGGGCGTGACAAAGACTAGGAGTTGGGAAGTTGACGTCAACTTTTAGCTTTGTTGAGATTCGCCCGTTTTCAGCAGCGGTTTCAAATTGTGAGATTTGCAGAGGAAAGGTTCTATACATGTCCTATTTACCCTCCAAACTGTCGTTTTTCAACTATGACGAGGTAAAATCGGTTTTGCATTCTATCACCCCTTTAAACATTTAGAGTACATATACAAACTTTAAGCAAGTCACATTACCTGAGACAGTTTCAAAATACTTTTTTTATAAGAAGGTATTTAAGATATAATTAAAAAAAGAAAGCAATAAAGCGAGCTTTACACCCTAGGGAAATTTAAAAGCACATTGAACTGAAAACAGCCTCTCACTTGTGGCCAAGCTCAAAGTCAATACCGTCAGTAGTGTCTGAGTCGCCAGAGCTGCTGTGGAGAGGTTTTCTTGCCCAGTGTCTGGTAGCTCTCCCCGCAGACAGCCCACAGTGTCTCCAACTAGAGTTAAACCACTAATTAGGCAGCCTCTCTCCACACAGTTTTAGCTGCTAGAGTCAAATTAACTGGACAGACATTAAGACAAGGGGGAAAAAAAACAAAAAAAAAACATGTTCAAGCCAGGACTGCCAAGGACTGGACACCTTCAAAAGAGTTTTTTTTTCTTTCTTTTTCTTCATCACAGGATGTGGAAAAGCAACAAAATCAGTCATTGGTAACTCTTTTAATGGGTTGCCATAGAATACACTAACTGTAGCTCTCTGTTTAAGTGAGCCTGTTTTATGTGTTGAGTTCATTTTCAACTGACTCATCAGTAGCAGCATCATCTCAGTTTATAGAATAACCCCTTTGATGGTCATTATTAATGAAATCACCCTGACAGTTATTATGAGTCAGTAAATATAAAGGACTGTGGCTCCTCCACATCCTCGAGGTGGTCACTGAATTCCAAATTGCTCCCGATGGCCTGGCCAGCGCTCTGCTGCCATTTATATTTTTTTGGCAATTTTTTGGGGGCAGGAAAAGAAGCTGTAAACACAACAGTAATTATCACCTTTTTAAAGATGATGTTGATGTGTTTCTTACTTCCACATCCAGCAGACTTGGAGGCACGTTAGTATTCTTTTGGAGGCGTGTTTCTGGCAATACTCCCTCTCCTTTTAGCTCCGTTTTTAGTCTCGAACTCCTGAGAAACATATCTGGCTCTTAGCTGCTAAATGCTCTTAATATGTTTTTTAAAATTTCTTTTTGCGGTCTAGTGTTTGTGAACCAAAACTGTAAAGTTGAGGGCGGTAAAATATAAAAATAAATAAATGAGCTGAAAGAAGCTAAAATTCCACGTTGAGCTTCGTAGAGTCGGGTAGGCAATCACTTACCAGCACTATGGGTTTTAACTATGTTTTTGGATCTGAACAATTTTCTTGACAAACCTAGTACTACCTCATACTTCAATTTTTGTGGGTGTGGAAATACCTCAGAAATGGCACTTTTTACAATCTTGGGTCGCTGCAACTCTCCTCTGTTTATTGTAATGAAGTAGTTTTGTTGGGTTTCACAGACTGAGTAACATCCTCAGCACCCTGGAATGATGCCTCTGGTCACACAGCCAAAATAAAAATAAAAGTAATACCCGTAAAGACATTCACTTCCTTCATTATGGTGGTGGAAGACTGGCCAGCATTTATTTTGGAACACAAGGCAAACTGATAACATCGTGTAGTCCTCCAACAGCGATGTGAAGTCAGAGAGCTCCTTCTGCCCCTTTGCATGATGAATATAAATCAAATCCCCCTCCTCACAATATGAACCATGCATCTGAGGCTCTCTTCTTTGCTCTGTGACTGCTTTTACCTCCCTCCCTCTTCAGCACTGCCTTCTCTCTGTGAAATCCTCTCTACCTCACTATCCCTCCCACCCCTCACCCTGCAGTCAGTGCCTGTCCTAGATTTATTGCTCCCCCCCTCTCTCTCTCTCTCTCTGTCTCTGTCTCTCCATTCTCCCACTTAAGCTACTTCTCATTTTCTCCCACACTCTTCCCATATGATTTGCTCGAGCTATGTGTGCTGTAAATCCCAGCACAATTAGCAAACAAGTAGACTCTCTCATGACAATATAATACTAAGGTGGTATGATAATGTTTCTCTCCCCCCTCCCCCCCCAGAGAAACGTCATCAACTTTTGCACAAAGCCTGTCCAGAATTCATTCTTTTCCTAAAAAGCGCAAAGCTTCCTTGAAATATAAGATGTTGTAATAACCCCAAGAGTAGTGCTTTCCGTTTGAGCGGTATTCCTTTTCCAACTTGGGCCACTTCTGGCAACAAAAGAATTTAAATGCAGAACACTGAAACGGGCCCTGAAATAAACTCAAGCCTGCTGAACCAGAAGGTATCCATTTTAGTTTATCATCTAAATCTCCTCAGAAATTATTAGTGATACCTCCTGTTCTCCGACTCGCATAAGGAACAAATATTATAGCTAAATGTTTTGGGTCTATTCTAGTAATGTGTTGCATTTAAAACTGCATTAATGCATTTTTGGCTTATTTTTTCCATGTTTTTTTTTAAAGTTGGTCCAGTATTGAGCCGTGAATCAGGCTGAGATGTTATCACACAGTGCAATATTGCACCCTCAATGTGCATCCACTTAAAGTGGTGGTTTTGCCACTGACAAGCTCAGAGTGTTAGAAGTGTCTTGTAACATTATGAAAAGATGGTGAAGTTGCCGTTATCCTGCCATGCTTTTGTGTGTACCGATGCCAGGTAAACACAGTAACTAGCTATTAACATTACCTCGCTCTGTGTGCAGCTCTCCACTCTTGGAACAGCATTTTTCTTTAGGAAAATGTGCTTTAGTATAGGATTTCTTCTCTTTAAAGTATTGGGATTAGGGGTGGGCGATATATATCGTTTACGATAATATCGTCATTGTTGTGTTAACGATGTGCAAATTGACATTATCAAGTATTTCAATTACTTTTTTTTAAATTAAAAAAACACTTCAAAACACGCATTGGAACCGACTGGAACGCTACACATTCACTCATGTCAACAAAGATGGCGGCGCGCGATTGTGCAGCGGCTACTAGCTCTCCTGTCGGTGTATATTTATACAAGTAAAGTCACACTGAACTAATCAATACAGGACTATGATACAACACAGCCGTTACGAGAGCCTTCCAGGCGGCTCATAACCTCCCAGAGGACACAGCAAGACCGGCTGCTCCAGGTTGTTGTCGGCGCTAGCATGCCGAGCTAGCTACCGGCAGGATGAGAAAATAAGTCCAGAGGCGGAGCGGAGGACTGCATTTTTGTGCACAATGAATGGAGTACCGACCGCAGGATCGTTGTCCAGCACGTCTCACCTGACCTGGAGCCCTGTCAGTAATATACAGGCCATTTTAGTTACTACGAAAACGGCACACTGCCGTCTACATAACCCCTGATGATAACGTTAGCACAAGTTTGGATCACTGCTAACCATAGTGAACAAACTGCAGCGTGATCACCTGGAGGGGATACAGGGGACTTTAACAAGGCGTCCTTAAAGTCTGTACTCCCCAGCTTTTTTCCAGCATATAGATTGTGCCACTAGAGGGAAGAACACACTAAACCATGTATACTCTAACATCAAGAAAGCACACAGAACTGCGCCTCTCCCTCACATGGGCCAGTCAGATCACATAAACTAATCCTGATCCCAGCATAAGTCCCGGTCAGAAGGACTATACAGCCAAGTAGGACTATCAAAACGTGGCCTGACACTGCCCTATCCCAGCTCCAGGACTGCTTCCAATAAGCACATGGTTGTGTGCAATATGTTACAGAACAGAGCCCTTTGTTTATTGTTATGATTTCATCTTGCTTGTATGCTGCACAATTTACATTACAGCAGAGGTGAACAACTGAATGTGTACTCAGAGTTCAATGTTCCTACACTAGTTCAGTTAGTATTAGTATTTTGTCTTTGAATTGTTTTTACTTGAATACTTAAATTTAAAGAATTATTTTAAAGAAAATAAATAAGAACTGTTTTCATTCAACATTGTGCCCATTATTATCATCAGTGATTAAGTAACTCTGACTTTTAATAACACATTTTTAAAGGATATCGTCTAATTATCGTCAAAATCTGAAAAAATATCTATTATTTTTTGTCCATATTGCCCACCCCTATTTGGGATCCATTTGTAGCACAACTAGCCACAACTTTAGCCTGTCCGTATCCGAAAAAGGTAGCGTTAGTCTATGAAAGCTGCGCAAAGTGTTGTAGACAATTTGTTGGCACAATTCGGAAACCCCAAGCATTGTTTTAATTGAAAATCTTTTGGATAAAACTAAGCTACGCTTTCTGTACTCCCAACACAACCACGCAGGCACGAAAACACACACAGACTCAAGGTGAAAAAACAATCTGAGCCTGTCACTGGCAAAAGCAAGCACTGTCAGTGGACGTACATTGACAGTGCGTAATTGCCCCATGCAATTACATTGCAGCCCGGTTTGCAGCTGTTGGCTCCAGCGCTTTTGCTGAATACTGTCCCCATTAGTCACTTACACACAAAACATGGGAAAATTGGGTCCAGGTTGAAAAATACTGACGTTCCCCTTTTTAAGTTATGGTGAATGTTTGAGCAAACAATTGCTTTTTTACAAATCCAGCTGACCACCATACAGTCTTCACCAACTCCTGAGGGAAAAATGTGGCTCCTTATCTGCTACGTAGATTCTTCACTGTGTTCACCGGCTAGTCTCAAACTGTTTGTCTGCTGTTTGCTGCAGGGTAGCGTTCAGTGTGTTCATTAGAGCCTTTTGCTAAAAACAGCTGCCTGTTGCTGGAAAAGATGTTGGTGAGAGCTGAGTTTAATTATTGTGTAGCTTTCGACTACTGGTAGTGCAAGCATGCGGGCGATGCAATACACGTGACCTCCGCCAGTTTCATGCTATTCCACTGGCTGCATATCGGTCTGTCTATCTATCTGTCATCCAATTTGTCCCTCATTCACCCATTCATATACACACTCACGCACTGATGGCAGCAAGCTTCCACGCAAGGTGCCGACATGACCATCAGGAGCAATTGGGGGTTCAGTGTCTTGCCCAAGGACACTTTGACATGTGGGGAGGAGGAGCTGCCAACCCTGTGATTACAGGACGACCAGCTCTACCGACTGAACCACAGCTGCCCCACAGCCCCACAGCCCCAGTTGGTGGTAATGCACTAAGAATTGGACCGACCTGCCAGGAAAGGCGGGGGCAACGAAGACTGCTAGCCAGTAAACCCGGCCTTTTCAATTGGCCGCAAGCAGGCCACATCCGGCCCAGAAGCAACCTCCAAATAGCCCAGCAGGATCAGATAATTCATATCCTATATAATATATCCTTGATATCGTTTATAACATATTATCAGTGTGCTTTCTTGCCATCTCAGGGAGATATGGACCTGATGCCCGAATATCGCTGCAGATGGGAGCTCCGCGTTGTGTCCTGTCTGAACAGCCCAATTGGTTAACATGGGCGTCGAAAGGCTGCCTCCCGTCTGCATCTGCATCTGCGTCTCCTATATTTATTAGACATAGGCTAGTACTGCTGTTAGTGATTTGGGTTTTAAATTATGTACTTATTCCATTATTTGTCAGTTATGTCTAAACAGAGAGCGGCAGAGACGAGCAGATCTACGCACGCACGCAGGCACACATGCACACACGCAGACGTTTGAAATAGGCTGAAAATGGCCCATCTAAATTTTGTGGTTTTAAAGTCTGGCCCAATTAAATGTGATGATAGCCCTGATGTGAACAGTGTATTTTATATTCACAAGTCAGCTTTGAAAAGATTGTATGAAGAAGGAAATGCACTAGCGCTGCAACTAATGACTCTCAATGAATCGCTTTTACTATAAAATGTAAAAAAAAAAAAAGAAATTGTGAATTTAAACATAGTGTTAAGGGAATAAGTCTGACTTGATGTTAAGCTGTGCAGTGATAGCATCAAGGCTGAACAGTGCAAAAAAAAAGATTACAAAACGTCTTCAACACAATTATTAACCACAGCGTGAATCACAAAATGAAAAAAGAAATGACCTCACTGATATACTTGACATGTCTGACAGTACCTAATTTCATGTTCATTCCATAAATGATCATACTCTGCAGTGACAGCAGGAGTAACAACCTCTCACAGTTTAATTTGAGCTGTGTTTAGTGACGACGATTAGGCCGGTTACACACTGCACGCGTTTCCAGGCAAAATAGAATAGGAAAATATGTTTATATGTCATTTAGACACGAATGAATATTAATAAATGACATCTTGATGTTTGAAAGTCTAGGTTTTGACATCAAAGTAGATATAAATGTAATACAAAATTTCAGAGAAAATATTTTCAAATGTTGCACTGGTCATACAGAACGAAATATTCTGTAACATATTTTGCAGTCAATACTGCCGATGTTGTCTTGCTTTAATCAAATCAGTAGGCTATATATAAAGGGTAGTAGGATAGGCTACGATAACAACGTGAGTGACGGTCCAACATCAGATAGGCTGTATGCTCTTTACAGCTACACAGACAGCCCACTTACCCATTTTTCAGAGTTTGAATCTGTTGGCGCTATGTCCCGAGATCAGCCCTCCCTGTATCTAGCAGCAGGAGCAGCGCCGCGTCAGACACGCTTCTGGTATGTAGGACACAGAAAAATCCACGCAGCTGACACGCAGCTAAGACGCAACAGAAACGCCACGCTCGCGAGACGCGTGCAGTGTGTAACCGGCCTTACAACTTCACGTTTCTTGGCTGTCTTGACTGGAGTCTTACGGTCGGTTATGTGTTGGCCACACAGGAGGTCTAGTTGTTACTGGTTTGTTTGACTGCTGCTTGTAAAGTAATCTGGATCATGTTGGCCAGATCCCAAAAAATTTAGAAATTCCGAGGCGTCATCATTCGTAGTCCTGCCCTCTTCAGTTATTTGGGTATTAAGGTCAGCTGTTTGGAGCTTTACAATCCTGACTGATACAAATCTCCCAAGTCACTCATAATCTTGAGGCAAATCGGCTTATCTCATTTTCTTCAATTCAGTTGTTTTCAGCTTTTTGTTTTTGAGGACTTGCACTTGCAGTTCAGCCTTGCTTCTCTTGCTTAAAACATTGATTATATGTCCTTCCAATTTAATTTTGGAATGAAAAAATTAGTGACTAAAGTAAGCGTCGCCAGCTGACATTGTAGTCTGTTTTGTTAAATCCTAAATTTGCTGTAACAAAACACTGGGGAGTTGTTTCTGATGTTTAAAGTTGTGAAAGTCTCCAAAGGCTGCACTTATGTTCACTCATGATCTGCATTTACAATTAATAGACCTGTCTAAATTCATATAGAAAATGTACATCAATATTTACAATAACACAAATGATTTGGTTTCTGAAAGTAAGCTTTGACATTAAGTGGCACATTTGAAGATGTAATGTTTTATAATCTGCTTGGAATCCACTGCAAATGTCACAATGATCAATGTCACGTTTTATACTTCTGCATCTCATTTATGGGACAAGCTGAATGCAATGTGTTGCACTTCACAATAAAGCTAAATCTAAATGAGGATTGAAAACTTGATCAAGTTACAAATTGGTCATATCATCCTATACTGTACATGGTTAGACAGAAGGCAGTGGGAAAATGCACAGATCCTCATCCTTTAACTTCAGATATTTATAGCCCATATTTGAAATATCAGCCATTTCTTCTGCAATAATACTCTAGTTTTTATTTTTATAGTGGCTTTCATTTGATGAGCCACAAAGCTGCTTTGTTTTAAGGATTTCTTCCCCTCAGGATCCGTGCTATTGCTCCCCTCTAAACAGCCAATTACTTATTGACTGGCAGGTAGCTGAAATTGTTTCCAGCTTCTGCCATTTGCAATTACGAACCCAAAAATACTCCTGTGACCCTTTTTGAAAGATTCAATCATTAAGGTATTTTGCTGAAACAACAAGGAGCTCTCATTTGCTCGGTCATCATTCTCATCTCCCTTATGATACACTCCACAATTTTTTTTCTTTTAGAATGGCAATTCATCCTATGATTTATATGCTATTGAATGGTTTCCCTCTCATGCATAAGAAGCTTCAGTATAGAATTGGAACATTTTAAGATGCATTTTAGGTCAACAAGATGACCGTTGAGCTCGCATCTTTTGTGGGTCATGGACTAGCAGGGTGTTATGAAACAGACCTCTGTGGCTAATCTAAATCCATATTAACATGCTCTCGGTAATGTGTGTTGCAAGAAATAGTTTTGTTTAGTTTGTTTGGATGTACATTTTTTGAGAATCCATATTCCTTGATAATCCTGAACATTTGAGAGAATACGCTGGCGCTCAATTTGCATATTTAGCGAGTATTTTAAACTGGTTGTTACACATTTCCTACTGGTATGCTGCAGTTTTTCTCCACAAACTCAGTTCACTCGATCACTCGACCCCCCCAGGTATTAAGTAATCCCCGATCTGGGTATGTGGTATAGAAAAAAAATCTCAAGGGTCTCTCAGTGGGTGTCGAGTTGAATGTGCCATAACTGAAAGCAACATAACATGATTGTAACTCTACGGTGGGCTACAAATAGAAAGGGGGAAATTGGTTAATTACTGAAATGTCAAAACACCCAAGAGTAGAATATGATTTAGCATGGTTAAACAGGCACAACGGAAGCACGTTTCCAGGCTTGCTGGAGGGGTGTGACAGAGTAACCGATGCAATGTGAAACAGTAACCTATCTCAAGAGGCCAGACTGTTCCTGGCTTTGAAGCTAGGTTGGGATTCAGAGACTCCCGCTCCAGTCTGAACTGTGAGGGGAGGGGGGGGGAGAAAATCTAGAAACGGAGATTATACATGAAGCCACGCCTGAACTGATGAGCCTGACTGCTTCACTTTAGTGGAATACGTTATCTGGGCCATAAGTGGCATTGTTTGAAAGTATGTGACTGTTGTTGCACCCTTTTTTAAAAGTGTCTGTGTGATGTGAAGTTCTATCAGAGTTGGTGTATTTTTAGAGATGCTTGTCACTCACTGTTACAGCTTCATGTTTTGCAGTCTGTCGTCCAACATTTGGCCAAAACACGAGTAAACGGGAGGACCGAGTTTGATGAGGTGCCACTTCAGTGAAATCCATAGACATAATAATCTGTCAGTGGTGACTTTTTGCCCTCAGCATTAATCCTGTAGTGCACTAGAGTGTTCAGCGGTGCCTATTTTCAGTGTTTTTTAGTTAGGTAGATAGATATAGCTTTATTGTCATTGTGCTCAGAGTACAATGCAATCTGTTTTGCTCTATAAGTCTTTTGTTCTATTTATTTAACTTTTGTTCTTTTCATTTAACCTTCTATGGACACTGCCAAAGTGTCCATAGACACTGCTAAACATATTGTCATTGTTCTCTGAGCACAATGACAATAAAAATCTATCTATCTATCTATCTATCTATCTATCTATCTGACTCTAGTCAAACCTTTTCCACTACGAGCGATAGAGCTTAATACTTTTTAATACATTGTCTGCAGAATACATATAATAATAATAATAATAATAATAATAATAATAATAATAATCAAACTTTATTTATATAGCACTTTTATAGTACATACAAGTTAACACAATACAAGTTAAAATGGAAATACAATACCCCAAAGTAATATGAAAAAATATAAGGCAATAACAATAAAAAGACAAGACATGTTATAAATAATGTTCTCCCATTAATACATTTTTTTTTTTATTTATTTTTTTTTTATAAAGATGCATTTTAACAAGTGATTTGAAAGATGTCACTGATTCTGCAAGTCTCAGATCAACAGGTAGGGAGTTCCAGTGTTGAGGGGCCCTGCCAGTTACCTTTTTAGTTCTGAGCCTGATATTAGGAACAGCCAGCAGAACCCTGCCTGAGCATCTGAGGCTGCGCTCTGGCACAAAGCGGAGCAGCAATTCAGCAATCTTACTGGGAGCTGAACCATGAAGTGCTTTAAAAGTAATCAGTAAAATCTTGAAACTGGAAACCAGTGAATAAAAAGGCTAAAACAGGACCGACAAAAGCTGCGTTTTGTACCAGCTGAAGCTCTTTCGTGGGCTGATCAGTAACAATGCACTCTTTTATGTTAATTAGCTACACTTGATATGATCCGCCAACATTTTTCTTATTTCAACCTGCAAAAAAAAAGTGTTAGTGTCTGCTAAAAATAAGCCAGCCAATCTGGAAACAGGTCCAGGCACTCTTTTTACTACGCTGATGAAAGTCATACTTTACAGTAGCTTCTCTCTCTCTCTCTCTCTCTCTCTCTCTCTCTCACACTCACACACACACACACACACACACACACACACACACACACACACACACACACACACACACACACACACACACACAATCCTTCTACCCTCAAACTGATCAACCAAAAGGAAAGCTCGACAAAAGAGAGGGCACATTTCGCAGGTTAAAAGTTTAAAATGTGACTAAGTGGCTGCAGTCTGAAACAATGTGCTAGGATTGCCATTTGGAGTATCAAAGCAGCACGAAGCAACAGCTCTAAGCTTGGCTGCATGTTGAGTGCTGAGACGACTGCATGGAGAGTTTTTGTGGAGGTGTCTGGAGCTGCAGTGGCCTACTTTGAGGACATGATCCATGTTTAATGTCCCTCCGCTGTGTTAGGTTGCAGGCGGAAAGACGTGTTGTCACGGTGTCATCTGCGTGTATTCGTGTGATTATTATAACTGGAGAATAATTCATGAAAGAGTGTCATTCAGGCAATAGCAGTTACACCCCAGATCCCCCCTTCAGAGTGGATGAACTGATGAGATCTTGTATGGATTTGCATTTTTAAACTGCTGTCTCTTCATTCTGCTTGCTGTAAATATCTGCACTGAATGAATGAATTTTCTTCATGTCTTATGTGTTAAGTACTGTACGTATGACATTGAAACATTTTATAATGAATGCCGTAATTTGCCTAAATATTGACCTCATTAGGATAAGTGGTTGTTTTGACTGTACCGTGCTGATTATGGTGGGACATCCGGCAGCTCAAATACGGTGTTAATCAGGGTGCTCTTGTTTTGAAGAAGGTTACAGACTGAGGAAACCTAATCAACAAAATAAGCAAGCTATGCTTGAACATGACTCAAATCTACAGCTCAAAGATAATTTAGCAAGTAGTGAGCTGTTTTTCCAAATATGTGAAGAAAACAGAAAATATGTTCTTTGTAAAGCAAACTTTCAAAACTGCTGAGAAGCGCATCGTGCAAAGTAATAACACAACGAATAACTGCTGTAAAAGGTTAATAAAATACAAACAATGCAAATTTAAGCTAAGCTGTATTTATAATCTGTTATAAGTAACCCAAGGGCTGGCCACAGTACAGGGGGGGTACACTCTTTGCTCTTTTAAAGCACAAAACTGAGAGGCTCTTGCTTTTAGAAAGTGTTCTATTTAGTAAGCCAGTATATTCCTCAAACGCTATCTTAACAAATTCACTTCAAATGTACCACCAGTGGTGTATGTGATCGGATATTCAGATGTAATGTTATACAGTCACACAAGGCTTACAGATGATCATTTTGGATGAATATTTAATGACTGCGTGATACATGACAAAATTAATTTGTATTTATTTGGTGTTTTTAAGACACTATTTGGAACTGATGAGGAGAATTTCAGATTTGAATACATAAGCAACACTACCGGGAAGCTGCAAGAAACCAAACAATAACTGCCCTTTTAAGAAACAAAGGATCCGAGTGTCTCGACCACCTACACAATCCAAGGACAGAAGAAAAACACTCCTGTTCCTTCCAATTAGTGGTAATTAATCAAGTTGCCACCGTGTGTTTCCAAGGACTGTCTGACAGTCTTTGCTACTGACGTGTAATGTAATTAAGATGTCATTGCTTCAGGGTCACTGATTGAACATGTTCTTTGAAACCCACATCCATGTTTCCATTGATCAGTTCTGTTTAATAGTGTGCTCTGAGTTTTATAACACCATAAAACGGGTGCATTGCACAAACACTGTTGGCTCTAATAACTTACTGTAGATCTTTTATATTATGAAGTTAAAGATGTCCAGCCTCTCTCAAACAAACCTCATCTATTCCCAGTAAGTTTGTTCCTGCAAAAA